>NW_010972583.1:2440380-2468631 GCF_000737465.1 Haliaeetus leucocephalus | reverse complement strand
CCCCTCTCCCTCTGAGGGAGCAGAACGACCGGGTTGCGCTTCCAACTTCCCCAGGCATCGCCTCAGCAAGGCGCGGGGGGGGGGACGGGACGGGGACGGGCGGGCTTGGCGGGGAGGGATAACCGGTAACCGGTGAGGCGGCTGCCGCCTCACCGCCTGCCTTGTGCCGTTGCAGCTCTCGTGGCGCTGTCCTTCAGCGGAGCCATCGGGCTGACGTTCCTCATGCTGGGCTGCGCCCTGGAGTACTACGGGTGAGGGGGCCGGCTTCGTTTCCAGAACTTCCCCTTCTTAATCTCTGTCGATTGAGGTGTTAATCTCACTTAATTGAGCTGTTTGGCTCTAGTTATCTTACAGCAGTCGCCCCCTTTCTGGCTCTTGGCACGTGGCAGTTTGTTGTGACTAAATACCACCTCCTTAGCCAGCACTTGTGCTTCCATTAAAAAAAAGACTGAAAACAGCTCAATACTTCCTCAGGAAAAGCGGTGCCATCTTGCTAAGCAGCCGTTTTTAACCTCGCACAGTTCTTTCCCTTACTTCCCTGTTTCTTTAAACAACCCTCCTACCACAAGACTCCACCTGGGATGTCTCTTACACTTAAAAATCCAGGCGAAGCTAACGAGAACTCTCACAAAGAGATGAGAGTGCAAGGGTGTGCCTTCGCAGTCGGCTTGTTTATTCTCCCGGATCCCTCTAATTTGGGAAAGCTCTTGGTTCCTGTCCCGCTTGCCAGCATTTCCTGTTCCTTGTGCGGTGACTGTCGTTTTTGTGAGGCGGTGGTGTGAGCTGAATCAGCAAGGTGATGCAAATGTAAAATCAATTAACCCTTGCTCGTGTGAGAGCGTGGGTCCTGCTCTACGCGAGCCCATATGAGTGTTTGTGCTAATATGCAGGGAAGACAAGGTAGGATTGCCCCTTTGGGTGAAAGCTTGTGGTTAAATCACGTAACCCACTTTTCAAACCATAAAGTAGGATTACAGCTACTGCAATTACTTTTTCTAAAAAGAAGGTACTTTTTATTGAAGCATCTATGTAAACTGATTATGTATTTCCTTTTCCCCCCTCCCCAGTGTATACTGGCCTCTGTTTGTCTTAATATTTTACTTCATCTGCCCCATTCCCCACTTCATTGCAAAAAGAGTAAGTGATGACAGTGATGCAGCTAGCAGTGCCTGCAGGGAACTGGCATATTTCTTCACAACTGGAATTGTTGTTTCTGCCTTTGGATTTCCTATCATCCTTGCACGGGTTGAAGCGGTAAGTTCTGCTTGCTAATTTTAATTATAAGGTACCAGTTACTGAATGTAATCTGTAAGGGTACTGTTGCTGTTTGTAAATCCTGCCTTTAAGTTCATTATTGTGATGTTTCTAGATTCTGATTGAAGGAATCACTCTGCTGAAATTTTGTCTGTCAATGCTGCTTTTTGACCTGAACAAAGGACTTGCATGACTGAAAAGTTTTTAGCTGGGTTTTTCTCCAGAGTTGTTTTGGTCCAATACAAGATATTAACTCCTCCTACATCTCGTGCCTCTCTGTCTCATCAACTTTTGCACCGCTTCTTGCGCCACCTTCCTTATTTTTATTTCAGAATGTCTGCTTTCTCCATTTAGGATGCTGAAAACTTGGTGACTGGAGTGCATTATCAGTTAAAAGATAAAAGGCCAAACTTCCAGAGTCCCCTTCTGGTTTCCAAAGCATTTCCCAAGCTCATGCTTTGTCCTTTCAAAGTCTGAGGAAATCCTGCTAGCTTCTTTTGTCTTTGCTTTCTGAACTGCTCTTCAGTGGTGAGATTTTTGTCACATTTGTTTTGCAAGGCAGAGAACTCTTTCGTCCTGTCACCCAATTGCATCTTTATGTGTTGTGTTGCTTTTCCCCTTCAGTCTTTCAGTTTTGCTTAAAACTTGCGTGCTTAGTTTTTAATTTATTTGTAATGCACAATTTCCTTGACACTGCGTTTTTGGTTTTAAGTTGTGGACCTGACAGTAGGCAGAACCAGAAGTGACCACGAGGGGGAACTCTAATGCATAGCTGTATCTTTTAAGAGTAAATGTCACTTATTTGAGTAAACTTAGTGGGGCAGATCGTTAAAGCAAGCTATTTACCTTTAAGACCACGTACTGTTTTCCATGTTTGTTACTGGCATTTATTTGAAAGGCTATCTTTTATTTTGTTGCATAGCAATTAAAGGAGAGCACTAGTTTCACCAGATTTTTTTTCGATGACTTACGTATGGTTTAGTGACTTGTATGGCAAGGTAATTATTTTGTTCTAAAACATAGCATTATTAGCCTGTCTGTTGAAGTCTTGTATTAATAATATGAGTGGTTGCTAATTGAATAATTAGTCACATGAATTGAATTATTTATTGTTTGTCTTTTTCCTTTATGCTTTTAGCAGCTTTCTGTAGTATTTCGTTTAGTTTATCTAATGCATATAAATAACTGGCCTGAACCTATCTTATAAGAACTGCTTTGATTGTTTCATTTCCTTGCATTTCAGATCAAATGGGGAGCCTGTGGTCTGGTGCTGGCTGGCAATGCAGTCATTTTCCTTACTATTTTAGGCTTTTTTCTTGTGTTTGGTAGAGGAGATGACTTTAGCTGGGAACAGTGGTAGGACATCGCTCTGATGCTGGTAATATTTTACAGCATGTATCACCATATGTATACTCTGTGTGTGTATATGTGTATATATTATAACGTGTGTGTGCACGCTGAGATGTATGTATGTGCATATGCATGTAGTGTTACATTATCAGATCGTAACATGCTTTTTTAAAATGCATTTCAGCCAAAGGGAAAAGGCCTTTGTGACAGCTGTCTTAGTGTATTCAGTAAAAGCTGGAATCACTGTTGCAAATTTGTCCCTGAATAAGTTTACAAAACATAAGCTGTTTTACTCATTTTTTCACTATATATGCATTAACTTTTGTTTTAATCACAGTAGTATCGTTGATACATATGATATTGGTCAGCATGCCTTTTGGTTTTTTTAAACATGTAATCAAAACAGGCTAATACAAAGATTATCCTACTTGGTATTGTTCAACTTGATCGATCTCTCTGCTTTGATTAGGGATGAATGAGTACTTGCTTTTCATTTGAGTAATTTAATTTTAGTGTTTTTTCTTGATAACGTAAAAACCAAACATAGGTTATGCCAACTCTTTTACTCCCTAATGAATGGTTAAAAATCCTTCCTTCTACTTATGGTGTTCATTTAAAAAATAATTCCCCTCCAAAGATACTCACGCTTTGTCCCTATTCAACTTAACAACTGTGGATATATTTGGGGAATAATATATTTTAATGCCTCTTTAATGCTTAGAGCCAACTTTACTTCTCTTATGAAGGTTCACAAAAGAAGAAACTATGCTCAGGACACTTACAATCACAATGTAGTATTCAGCTCTGTGTTCTTGTGTGTGAAATGCCTGAATTGCAAAGGAGTGTTCTGCTGGGTAGGACTTCTTAGCTCCTCAGTTCTCATTGCTTTTAAAACATACTTATTCAACTACTATTTTTTTGTCTGTAAGAAAAGATTGTTATATTAAAACACTATATTTTTAATAGCATTATCCTAGTAAACATTCACATAATCACACTTACAAAAGTAAACTTTAATACTGTTTTGACTTGCTGAATCCTGCAAATTGTGGAGGCATGCAGTTTTGTAAAAATGCATTCTGATACAGCCCTAACTCTAGAAGACATTTCAGTAATCTGCAAAGGGGTAAAGGAAGAGACACCTTAGTTTATTCTTTCATAGAACAATGGACGCAAAGAGGTTTCTGCTCTGTGAAGTGAGAAGCTGAATTTCTGCAGAGGGTATGTTTTACTATTGCAAGTTCTTTATACTAGTAGCTTGCAAATGAGTGTTTTATAGTTGTGTGAGTTAGTTCACAGCAGACTGCCATCACCCTGTGTAGCTATGAGGGATGTTGTGTAAGGAGGTGATAGAATCCACCCTACAAGATGTGGCAGCCTCACCAGCGCAGTGCTTTTTGCCCCCTAAGTTGTATGGAACTACTTACGCTGCTCTCCAAGCTCTCTTAATACTTGTGTACTGCAAAATGGTGTCCTGTGGATTGTTGTGCACAGCAAAGGTTAAAAAATTAATGAATGTTACATGAGCGCTCTGATACTGGGTCTTTTATTCATGCTCAATGCCCTAGAAGAAGGGTACAGAAATCATTCTGTGGTCCAAGTAATGTAGTATCACTTAAGTAGGAATGGAATATCAGGTTTCAGGAAGGTTAATTACATGTTTTAAATTTAAACTTCAGATGAGTATAAGGTGAACAGTTCAGTGCTGAGGAATGCTGACTAGCTGTATTTTATACGGAAGTGTGTCTAGGCTGTCATTCCCGTAAAAGAAGAATTAACATCAGAGGACAGTTTTTTCTGGATGTTAATGCTTCATCGAAGATATAGCAGGAATATACTTGGGAAGTTGCTGTGCATAAACAAGTTCTCTTACAGTGTTTTCTTCCTGACTTTAGAAGAAATCTGTTGGACCCTACTGATTTGTGAAGTACTAGCATGGAAATTATTTGTTCTAATTATGAGCCAAGTTGTATAGAGTAAGCATAGTTTCCACATACAAGTCCTGCTTCGATTCGTGAAGAAGTTGCTGTTTTTCCTATACAATGGCATTTTTCACTCAAATTAGTGAAGTAAAACAGCAACAATAATACACAATTGAAGTGCCTGATCCTGTAAATGCCTAATGTTGTTGCTAACAAGTCTATTTAACTCCTGTTAAAATACTTGTGTGCTTGCAGGGTTAGATTCTTCAGTGTTTTTACTCTTTAGAATTTATGTACCGAAGCCTGCAATAGAAGTCTACAAAACTACTCAATTACTGATGAAATTTTGCTTTCAAGACAGTGGTGTGAAAAACAGCTGAGATAAATTTTTCTTTAAATTAGAGAGTCATTATTTGTAGGACCTGTTGTGGATCTGTTAGTAAATAGTGTGCTTGTGGCAGACTGGGTTACAGGCAGTAAGCATATGACAATCTGAAATGAAAAGGAGGACTAGAACGTGCCGTCTTGAAGAGAGGTTGCTTCTTTGACAAATTACTCTATTGTACTGTATTTCCTTTGATATTACTGTGGTTGGTGGGTACCTCATAAAACGGCAGGTAAATGTTAAGTGGAGAAAGTCAATGTTGGGTTTTGGGTTTTTTTCTTCTTTTGAAGCAGCTACATGCACTAATCCTTAATGTGAACTTCATGCAGTTTTCACCATGGACTTTTATTTTAAAATGTTTAACTTTAAAAATTGTGTTTAACAGTGTTTAAATCATGGAAATCTTCCTTGACCTCTTTAAAAGTAAATTTGCTTGAATGAGTCTTCGACATCAAATAGTCAGGGTAAAAAAAATTTTCAGTGCTTTTTTTTATCAAGAGCTTCGCTCATTCACGCAAACCTGGTGCTTTGATGGCTAGTACTGGGCATACTGTCACTATCTACCAGTAGCAGTTTACTGTGGTTTCTCTGAAATTGTTTTCCTATATGGAAGTGAATACTATGTATCCAAAGTGCCTTAATTTTGATACTATGCCGATTTTGTGAATGCATATACATGGCAATATCACTGTGTTTCATAATGAGCTGAAAATCTGTTACTGCATTTTATAAAGCTTCCTTGTCAACTAATCATGTTTTCTGTAATTCGGAATGCAGTGCAGCTTTTGTAACTTGTAAACACTGTTTTTATTGTCTGTGATTGCCAGGTTCTTGAGATGATGAAGTGTTAAAATAAGGAAATTAAAACATATTCTACTTTTTTTTGAATTGTCTAATAAAACTGACATTTTGAATTGTCTAATAAACATACCTGATGCTTAAATATTTGTCTGTCTTAAATTTGAAGAGATGACAACAGACTCTTGTGTGAGAGGAAAGATAGAGAAAATATATCCAGTGGTGCTTTCCTAACGGTATAAATGGTATAATGAACAAATTTCAGAAGCCATGATCTAATTGCAGTAGGTGGCATTACTGTTATGGCATGCATTAGAATGTGTTGTACAGGCGGTACTCTAATATGCAGGGAAATTATCATCACTTATCTCTTATGTACATGGTAAATCTGTGAGCTTTTTAAAGGCGTTCAAAAAAAGATGGTGTGTAAGGTAGCACTTGTCCTCTTCCACTTTCCTAGCTTTGAAAGAGCCTAGAGTAAGACACATCTGCTCTGTCCGCACTGATGGGCAGGGACGCAAAGGGTGTCAAAGCTCTCTTTCTTTTCTAGGTCTAGGTCAGTACTCCTGTAGTTAAGTTGGTGAATGTATTAAGTGGGTGATTTTGATCCCACCAGCCCTTGTGAAAGTGAAGCCTGCTCAGTTATTTTAATCAATTTGTGAAAGCACCCACCATCAGGAGAAGAAGGCTGTAGTGTCTGTGTTCTGAGTAGCTGATGCTTTCTGTCTACAGCAATGATTTGAACAACTAAGTGTTGGAGAAGGTGAGTGTGTTTGCGCTTTGAATCAGTTAGCTGCTGGCTTTGCCCTGTTTTGCAAAATGAATGTTTGGGATTGCTGTTCTGTACTGCCTAGCCCAACATGCTTTGCATATAGAATAACTTCAGGCTCTAGGCTTGGTTCCTGAGCTCCTTTATTTAACCTGGTTCTGGATTTGCTAGGATTATCTGTATGGTATAACTTTTATTTCCTGTCCTTTCCACCCTTGTTCTTGTAGCTGCTTGTTTTTGTAGTTAATAGAGCTGTTAACCTTGTCAACATATACTTAGCTGGAGGAAAAACATAAAATATGTGTGAGGAGTCAGGAGCACAGGGTACCAGTCACAGTCTTGTGCTGGTTTCGTAGTCTCTTCAGTCCTTTAAGAAAGCTGGTAACCTTCCTAACTAGTTATGACCTTGGGTAGCTTTCTAAAAACTTCAAAGAGACTTTAATCCCATAAAATGAATGTAAGCTCATTAATACCTGGGAGTTAACCAAACAAACTTGTCCTAGCAAGCCACATGTAGATTTTTATTGTTAAACTGAAAATTATGTAAAGCTCTAAAATGATCTCTATAACCCTGATCTCAATTGTTAACACAGCATGACTTTTAAGATACTACATCATTTACTCTGCAGGGATTGTTTCTGATCTGTGATAATGGATGAAAAGACTATTTCATGAAGCTGGATGCACACCAGGTACTAATGACTAATTGATTTGTTTAAGTGGCCCCTGCAAATACATGACCAGTATGTACTAGAGGGCTTTACAGGGAAGTGTCTCTTGATAAAATACATAAGGAAGCATTGACTGGTGACTTGTGATTAAATTTTAAAGATCAGCTGGACACTTAGAGAAGCATTTTCTCCAATGGCCTGTTCCTATATTTATCTCATTTTATTGTTTTGCTTTTGTTCTTTATGTTGAGGTTTATTTCAGCTGTGTGTCTGGGTTATTTTCAAAAATTGGTTACAGTTGGGTATGCCCCATGACTAGCACTTCAGCTGGAGGTACTTCACTTATTTTTTTGGAATTACTGCTTCCCATAGATTAGGTCCAGATTTTAACAAATACTCTGGATACTACTTCTTTCTAATGGCTTGTTTTAAATGGACTGGTTGATTGTTACCTGCTTCCTCCGTCATGAGGGTGATCATCCCTTGTCTGCAAGTGCCGATGGCTTTCTTCCTGCTGGCCCTCAATGCTTGGTGGTCCTTGTGGCCATCTATGAGGCAGATACTGCTGGGGAGAGGATAGGGATTATAAAAATATGCCGCCTTTTCCCCAGAAAATTCCTAGGGCACAGGAGGAAGATTCTTTTCAAAGGGAGACTAATCCTATGGCTTTGTTTAATAATGTAATTTATGTATAATGAACATAATTGTGCAAAAATTATAATATTGCTGTCTATGAAAATGAAGAATTTCAAATACATAGTTACAGCAGTCCTCCCAGGTGTCGTGATCTGAAACCCTGATATTTTCTTTGTTAGCTGTTTGCTTGCTGACAGCTGAACTGGCATTCAGTGGTGGAAGTTGCCTGTGTTATGTTGTAATTTTAATTGCATGTTTTCCCAGGGAATGCTTGTAAAATTAACTGCTCACTTTTGTGGAGTTTAAAAAAAAAAACAAGCCACACACACAACCCCCCCTGAAATCGTATTCAAGCTCAAGTTGTATAGAGTTCATTTGAAACCCTTAGGTGGAGAATAGAGTGCTGAGGCTCAAACAGAGCTCAAGGCAAAAAGGGATGTTGGTGTCTCCTGGTTAGGTCCAGGAGGTCAGCTGAGGCTATCAATGTCCGTGAATTTTGTTTTTTATCACCTGCTTTGAGCTTCATTTTCTACTATACGGGCTAAGATGCTTCCACTTTCTTGGTCAATATGAATAAATGACAGTTGCTGCTTGGGTGTTTTTGATTGCTTGAGGTTTTGGGGAGAACTTAAACTGTTTATTGTGCTTTACAAAGCATATGCTTGGAATAAGAGGATTGATCATGACGTTTATATGTTTTGCTTACCCTTTGTTGTGACTCTTTGATCTGGGCTTCTGATTTTGTTATTCATTGAATTCCTGCCTAAGACTAGTATTTCACAATATAATAGGAGCCTTTGTTACCAGTCTTCCATCTTAAAAAACAAACAAACAAAACCCAAACAAAAAACGAACAACCAAAAAAAGCCTTTACACAACATAGAAACAAAAGCTGCAATAGTTGTAACTTACTGGCTACTGATCAAATTCTCCCTTTTTGAAGCTGGTGGGAATTTGCTGTTGGTGTCAGTGGGATGGGGAAGGAGGGATGAAAGAGGCCTAATCCCGTTAGATGCTGAAACCCTTACATGTCCGAGGGCAATCTGTGAGCGTGCTTATGAGTCACTTCTATGCAACAGACTGTCCGTCTTGTCCGAATGTCTGTTTCTTCTGGCTGCGCTACACAGGATACGGGGGCGATGTTGGCTACAAAAATCCATATGCCTGTATTTCAACAGAGGGCACTTTACTCCGGGAGAGGATTTAACAGCTTGTCTTTGTTTCTAGTAACATGGCTCAGTGTCACTCTGCATGGCCAATCTTTCTTTGGTATTCTGTTTTTTTCTAACTAAATAAATGCTAATGATTGCAGTCAGACATTAGGATGTTTTAAACAACTCTATGATGATAAAACAATTTCTCATGTAATATTCTTGAAAGAGAACTCTGCTCTTACTTTAATTTTAAAATATGAAGAAATGCAGAATATTTCTCGTATGCATACATAAAGTAAATTTTACCTTTTCAATTGGATAGATAATACAAAATAATATACTTTAGGGAGTCCAGAGCATGCTGTCTCTTCTATTCATTCCTTCAAAGAAGACTGTATTCTTAACAAATACTTTGCTGTTTAATTGAAATCTATAGCAGAAAATGTTAGTTTACAAGGATCTTTTAATAGCTAGACAGATACTTACTAGAAACAATTTCAAAATGCACAGTCTTAATCTGGTAGTCTCATAAGTGAGCAATGTGTAAAGTTAATTAGGATTCAGCAAATATCCTCAGTTAGGATTCAGATTATTCATCTCTCTAGACACCTGAAGATTGATGCAGGTGTCTCTTTGTTCCTCTTCCCTTTTACAGTGATTGTACCCCATCATCAGTCTGTTTTCTTCATCTTTCTTTAGCCCTTTTCCCCCAGGGCCCAGCCCAGCAAGGAAAGCAAAGAAGGTCCGAGCTCCGAATAGGTGTTGAGCTGCAGCTCTGTCCTGACTCCAGCCCTCATCCTAACTCTTGGGGTTGCTGAGAGAGTCCTCAGATCCCTTACCTAACCCTAGCCTACAGTAGGGCCTGGGGGGTCACTTCCCTGCTCCACATGTGCCTTTAGCTACAGTTCCATTAAAAAAAAAAACCAAACAAAACCAACCCAAAGCAACCTTCCCCCAATTGCTGGCAGTTCTATGTTCTCTGGAATCGGAGTGAATTTTGACCTCCCAGTCAGTAATTGCAACCAGTCCTTGCTTCCCCGCCCTGATGGGACTGAGCTATTGTCAACTCCGGGTGTCAGAAGAAGCTGAGCCAAAAGCAAGTCACACATTCAAAACAACTTAACAAATACTGATTTATGGATAGTATTAACAAGATGGAAAGAGGGGCAGGCAAGTGGCAATTTAAAAAGAACTATGTCATAAAATACTAATTGGTTCTGGATGTGAATTGATGGCTCTGACTTCCAATTTCTAATTATTTAAAAATTGTGTTTAACAGAAAGAGGCTAAAAATACTCAATGCTCTTTTGTAAGGACTGACTTTCTCAGATACACCAGGAAACCATTCTGAGATGACAGTTACTTTACCCAGAGAGAAACAGTTTGAGTAATTACAGTTCCTCCTTTTCAGTGCTATTGTCTTGATTGTCCTTGCCCCATTTCCCCTCATTTGCCTTCTGGTGTCTTTGCTATTAAAGCCAGGATTTGTTGTATAGCATGTATATGTTGGTATAGCAACATGGATATAAAAAAAAGGCAAATTTTTTTATTTTTTTTTTTTTAGCACAACCTCGGTTAGGGGAAAAATTTGGGTTTGCATTTTGTAATCACAATGCTGGCTAACTTTTAAAACATCTTGTCTCTCCAAGGTGGATGCTTGGTCTTGAATTTAAGAGCTCCACAACAGTTTGTGTTGAGGTGCTGAATGCTAACTTCTGCTGTAGTCACTTTTCTGTCAGATGCGTTAATGAACCAGAGGGCTTGTGTAGAAGAACAAAGTTCATTCCCCAGAAGGTCCCTTGGGATGTAATGAGGATTATCCAGAGCCTCTTTTTAGATGTGGTGAGACTAACCAGAACAGATGTGTGGGCAGCCTTGAGATCGAGTCCTTATTTTCAGAGAAACTAGCACATGCTCTTAAAGAATGTGCTTTTTGAGCATCGTGTATTAATACATGATATAAATCCAGCATTACTAGATAAGGCCAGTAATCACTATACCAGGATGCATTTAATTAACCTTACTCCAGTACAGCTGGCACAGTAGAAGTATCTGGGTTATATCCCTGATTTGACTTTTGGAAAAATGGTAGCTCTCTGGGACAATTCCCATTAAATGTGTAAGTACATATATATATATATATATTTATATTCATATACTCCCATGCAGACTTTTGTAGGTATAATTTCTTTCTAAAACACAGACTATTATGCGTCATGACTCCAGGATGAGGAAAGAGCCCATTCTTTCACTATGACAGAACTCAGATTTGAACAGGGAACAGAATACCTGACTGGAAATAAAATCATAGTGTATACATTAAAAAGAAAAATCTCTTTCCTGCAGCAAGTCACCTGAAAGACCCCCCCAAAAAAAATCTTACGGAAGAACTTTTCTCTTGCAACTCAGTGAGTTGTCTGGGGCTTGAATTGGAGTAAACGACGGTGGTTGATCATTAACTAGTGAGAGGATTCCAGCATGAATAAATAAGTCAATCCTGCTCTTCTCAGAGCTTGATTCAGCTCCTGTTGAAATCCCTGGGTTTCAGGTTAGGACTGAATTTTCCGATCCCTCATTGAGCAGTAAATAGTTTGGTACCTCCATAGACCAATCTAATTTCAGTGGAAATCTCTTCATTAAACTTAAGAGAAAGAGTGCAGCTGAAGTAGATAAATGTCACGTGAGGTGGCTTTTGAGAAGGCAAAATGCAATGGAGTGCAGTGCAAATGAAAAGGTGCCAGTTCCTCATGGTGCAGCTCCCTGTGAGTCCACCAGTAGCTGTGATGCTACGTGGATATCTACAGCCAGGTTAAAGTTTACAGCTTTTCTTAAGATGCAGTGGTGATATTTCTGTTTATTTTTTTTTTAAAAAAAAAGGTCATAGATGATTGTACTTGGGCTGTAATTTATTACTTGTCTTATTAGTGGTGAGGTATACAGTAAATTTCTTGTGCTAAATCTTAAAGGCTTTTTTGAAAGAGTTTTAAAAGAAACTTTTTCACTAGCTCTGATTTGGCATATTTGGATGGTTTTTGATGCTCTGTTTTAAATATGAACTCTTACTCATGTCCAAAGCTCTCTACAGAATGGAAGAATTTTTATTAGATACAAAAACCTAATGTCTGCTTTATAATTCTTGAAAGTATATGCTCTGGCAGTTTATGATTTACTGTGTTTCACTGTGCAAAGTTTGTTCTAAAATGGTTTCTCAAACTTTGTGGGCTGTAAGGTATTTTTAAAATGTATACCTCTGATTTGGTATGAAAAGTAGCCCAATTAACTTAATTTTAGTTTCTTCTGTTTATACAGTGAATGCTTCTGACAAGTGATGGCAGTCATAGTTAATGACAGCGCTGATATTTATGCATATGCCTTTTTCTTTAGTGACAAGAATAATTGCACCGATAGACAGAAATAAAGTCAATTTTGGTGGATCATTTACAAATAGGTCCTGAACTTTCTGATTCTTTGTAAAAGGCTTTGTATAAGTAAATCAAAAGGTAAAACCATCATTCTTCCATCCGTCTGTCTGACATTTAAGTGCCCATTTTTATTGTACACAACTCTGTTCTCAGTTATGGTGTAAGGTATTACAAGTTACTGAAGCTAATTGTATTCTCTTCACTAAATCTCTTCTGTAATGTGCAGGTAATGAGGAAGTCTGTAGGTAAACTCATTATGAGGATCAGTCAATATGTGTTTTCCTGTAGCGCTTTTAGTAATCACGTTAACTTGATAGCATTTCCCTGGCCTTCTGAAAACTTTTAAATTGCAGTAATAGGCCATTTGTTACAACTGTATTTTTCTTTGGAGACCTGAGTGTGGGAACAGGATTTAGGCTATTTTCTTCCCATTTAAACATCAAAACTTCCTACCCAAAATGAAACCTTTTGAAGTTAGTTTTATTAATCATGTTCAGTAGTCAATTTTATCTCTCTTCAACCCACATACATGAAACTGGACTGGTGGAAATGAAAAGTGGCAAGGTAGAGGGAAAGGCAACCGATGCTTAGCTGGGGTTATCTGTGGGTGCCACGGTATTAGCAGCCATTCGGATGTCCTGCAGTCAGACGCACGATGGAATAATGCTGCATTAAATATGACCTTTGTGAAGGGAAAACCTGTCTGAACTGAATAGTCAAATCAGGTTTGTGTTTGACGCACTTCAAGTGAGGACCTTTTGGCTAAAGTACCTAATCAATAAGGGAGAATCTTGATGTTTGGAGATGCAGAGTACCTCCCAATGTCCAAAACAAAGGTCTGTGACATTTTAAACAGGGTGCAAGGCATGGGGTACAAGTGAAAGACTAGAACACGTTCTGTACCTGAATCTTCTCTTCTGCTCTAATCTAGTCTTGCACGAACAGCTCTGGTCTGCATACGGCACGGCATTTTTGTCTGTGAGTGGAAGGACGGAAATTCGCGTCTGGTCTCCTTGTGATCCAGATTTCAAGGTTCACTGGTGTTTGTGGGGGTTCTTGCCAAGAGAAATCAGCGGGAGAGGGCTGACTCCTCCTCTGCCCATTCTTTGTGCCTTCTCCAGCATCAGCAGTGGCTTAGCCTTTACCTCCTCGTGCAGAAGCAAGAGCACTTGGCAAAGGCAGGTAATGCTTTCTGAGGGAACGTTTCCCATGTGGAGTTCATGTGGGAATGAAACATGCCATACGGATCACCTCCCTCCCCACAAGCCTCCTTCCATGCGTCAGCGTGCTCTGAGCCTAGTTCACGCGGCGCTGAAAACTGGGGTTGCTACAATAGGAAACAGCTGTCCGAGTCAGTGCTTGTTGGCTTGGTGCCCACGCCTCGCTGCTCCCATTTTTGCTGCCAAGTCGAGAAGGGCAAAAATTTTCCAAATGCAATGTCACAGTCAGAAGTGCTCTCACCAGCCCCTGAGTACGAGGGTGTAGCACCCTTCCTGCTGGTGGTAGGTAGATGGATCCTGCTGGTAGTATGAGCCCCTTCACAGGGACTTCGCTCCCCCCCCACTCCCTTTTGTTGGGGCTCTGTCTCCCTGTTGACCCTTTCCCTCATATCAGAATCCCATGATCTTCCCTTCGGTCACACCTCCTCTGTGCCAGGGCTATCTGTACACATCATTTCCACCCCAGCAGGGTTCATCTGTTTGTTGTTCTTGCTTCTTCCCGTATCTGGCCCTTCCTAGCCCATTTTTCCCTGTCTTCCCACCACACACTCTTTCTATGCCTTGTATTTTTCTTCTCATGCTGTTTTCCCATGCTGTGCTGTCCCTCTCACCCATTATTATTTATCTAGAAAATAAGTCATGCAGAATGTCAACATCTCGGCATAGAGAGGGGTCCACCCGTTCCCCACTCTTTTTTCCACTCCATTTTTCTGATTTCCTTCCAAAACTATTGGCCACTTATGTTGGAATATTCACTGGTATTTTGAAATTGTCAGATCTAGCTCCGAAAAGTTACTGAGACAGAAATGTCTTCACTGCTGCACATAATGTCTCAGCAACCTAGTACATCTCTTTTTGAGGTGCGTGCAAGATGTGGTTTCTAATAGGTCTTGATCACAGTGCATCTTAATATGGAAGAAATACTGCCAGATTTTGGAGACTGAGACCCAGATCCTCAAGGGTAGATGCCAAACTCCCCCTAAAATCAGTGCCTAAACATGTGGTTTGGAGCAACATTGAAAAACTGGTAGCTGAAAACCAGACACAGTATGCTAGGACTTTGCTCGACATTTAGGTAAAATAATCTGATTTTTAGATTTTTCATTGTTGCAGCTACTTTGGGGCAAATTAAACTATTTTCTAGAAGTTAGGAGAAAAAAGCATGCTCTCAGTAGACACTTGATTATGAAACGGATCCAAACATGATAGATTGAAGAAGATTCTAAGGCTGAGGTAGCTCAGGAAAGGGCTGCTGCCAAAAAGCCTCATGAAATTAATTAATAGTTGCTTGATGAACCACTCAAAATAGCAGTTGTTGCTAAACTGGAGTGGCAAACATGGGATGGTGCTTTTAAGATACCTGCTATCTTCAGCAAGTTGAATTCTGTGCAAACCGAGTCGTATGTAATGACAGGGACGCAGTACATTGGGCTGCACAGCACATTGTGCTGCCTGGTGCATTGAAGGTGAGTTCTGCCTGCCCCGAAAATACGGTGTGTTCGTCCTGGCAGTGTAAAATGCTCTGTGGCTATTCCTAGGATTTTAACCATATTCTAGAGGTGATTATGATCAGAAGTAGGTATTACTGATATGTCATGAATGCATGTAGTGTTTGTACCAGCAGTTCATATATTATGATGATCTCAATTTACTTTTGAACCCGACACTCAGAAGCAATGCACCCTTTGCAAATGCATAGCAATGAAATCTTTTCCATGTATAGTGTATTCCAGTCATGTAGGTATACTAGCTTACAGTTTAATCACTGCATTTACATGGCCTTGACTCAATATTGTACAAGTCACATAAACCAGATGGATTCCACCTGGAGGAATTTACAGTCTCAGAGACTCTGCAGTGCGACAGTCCATCTGAACACTCAAAATTCTAGTTAATCTCTTCTTCCTTCTTTATTTTAAAATACTACTGTCTAAACATCAATTTCTGTCTAAATATCAATTTAGACAGAGGTGTTCTTCCTTCATACGCTGGTGTTACATGAGAGGTAGACATTGATTTTGGAGAAAAATTTTGAGGCCGTCTGACTAAGCAGTTGGGGGTCACAGCTAGCGGGGTAGAGAAGATCTATACGTGGCGCAGCTTGGGAGAAGGTAACATGTAAGGAGTGGGAGAAGAGGTAGAATTAAGGCTGGCCTTGTGGGCAGAGGCACTGTGGCCTTGCAGGCACTTAAAGGACAGAAGATGAGCAATAGGACTGGCTGGAGTCATATGAGACTAATGACATGAAATAAGTCTTGATGGATTAGGAATTGGTTTGGTTAGGAATTGCCAGTGTAGTTGTGTAGCTTCTGCTTTGCAGGATAAAGTCTGATAAACGGTTTTATGAAAGCACTGGCTACTCTTGAAGTATAGGAAATATTAGCAAAGGGATTCTAACTACAAATAGAATGTAAAAATGAAATGATGGTCAGATCCTTTCAGTCTTCACATGCACTGATGTGAAGGTGGTTTCAGTCTCTGGAGGTCTGGCACTCTTAGATAGTGGCATGTCCAGAATCTCTGCTCCAGCTACATTTGTCAAAGAGCATTGTTGGGTTTTCTTCTTTTCTGGACTGTCTTTTTTGTCCTTTTAAGCTATAGTGGATGGACATACGATCCTTTCCTTTTTTAGAGAAGAACAATGCATCTGAAAAGAGCTATGAAAGACATGTGTGACGTTCTTCCTTATTTAGGAATTTTTTTCCCTTTTGGGATGGTGGGACAGGGTGGGTGAGGATCCTTGTACCCGTTCTCCAACTTCCCCTGCTTTCATGAAAAAATGGTGGCATTTTCATTTATTGTGGGCATGAAGTAGATGGGGTTTCTATTTTGTGTTGGATGAAGTTCATCACTGATACATAAACATTTGAAGTAAAATCCTGTTTCCATAGCCAAAACCACAAAAGCTGCTTCAATTTGGATTAGACCACGGTTTCATTTGGTATTTTTTTCTTTGTAGTATTGAGTCTGTGAATGTCACACTGGGCAACAGGCTAACCTTCTGCCAGGTTTAGAAATGTCTAAGTTGCGAAAAGGCCAAGATTTTTTTCATGAAGGTATTTATTCAAAGTACCTTCTCACTTTCTCCACCGTTTATCTCTCTTGCCAGTTATATTCTGTGAATTCATATCCTCTGTGCTAGATGACACACTTGAGAAACTCAGATTAGTGCCAGGTTTCATAAAGCGCTTCTGGAGATAAATTTCCACCACCACTCCCTTAGGGAAAAAGTAGTGGTGTTTGCTTTCTTTTCACTGAAATGTAGTTGAGTAGTGCTCTCATCCTGGCAGGGATTATGGGGATAATAGACTAAACAATGCTTCTCTTCTGAACCAAAAGCAAATCTTGTTTTTTCCATGGTTATGAACATCAGTGAAGAGTAACTTTACATGACCAGCAGTGTTTTGGCTGTGCTGCAGTCCCATTCATCCACATTTTCACTACAATCTGAAAGGAGCGTATATACCTCAGGAAGAAGAATAGAAGGAAAAAGCAATTCAACCCACTGGAGAGATGTCTGATAGCTCTGTAAGTTACCTGCACTCCTTGCATTATCTTCTGCTCTCTATATTTTCTAGCTGCTAATTTCTGTTAGATAAATACATGGTCAAGAAGTGTTTTTACTGGAATCAAGAACCCTGGTTAAAGCGCCAATGACTTTTTTATCCTGTCAAGCTGCTTTTTTTTAATTCCCTTTATTTCATCCACCCCACCCCCTGTTTCCCTAGTAAGTGTTTAAGCACATCTCTGCAAAGGGGAGAAATCATGGAGGATCTCATTCTGCTACTGTAAGCTGGAAATGTATTAAATGCTATAAGATGAAGAGTTCAGGGAGGGAAATCAACACGTAAGAACTTGTGGAGGGCTTGTTTCTGTTTTCCCCGCCATAGGGACGCGTGAGAGGAAGCCTTCAGTCATTAGTTTTATTGTAACTTGATCATGCCTTTGTACTCTTTGTCTTTATTCCTGCCAGTAACGATATGAACTATGGAAAGGTGCAGCTATAGGTACCTGTTTTCCACTATTGTATGTCCTTGCTTCGTTTCCTCACCTGCCAAAGAGGGTCACATTTTGCTAACTAAATATCGTGCTTCTGTAGAGTTAGAACAGAGTTTAACCATGCCAGCTTGCAGCAATAAGACCTCATCGAGAGTATAATAGGTCTTCCAGCACTAAATCAGGACACTGAAAGCTTAGGAGCATTCTGCTAGTGAAGGGGATTCCCAAGAGCAAAGCTGGCTGAGCAAGGTTGTCCATGTTCTGTGTCGTGTGATTACTCACTGTAACTTTCATAAAGTAAACCGATAGGTATGCAAATACAGCACATGTACAGAAGCACTTGAAAATGATAAAAGGCTGGAAAAATAGTGGGAAGGACAGCAGAGGCAGAGCTCAGAATGGGCCCTGCTGCTTTGCTTTTCTAACAGGCTAAAATAAAAGCTGCAGACAAGAAGATTATTTGTCCAAAGAAATAATAATCTGTCATTTTACCATAATTCCTACAAGAGGAAACTAAATTACAGGAGGATTAGAAAAGCAAGATTTGTCTTATTTCCCCATACTGCAGTTTTCTTTCTACATACATTCTCCTTGTTCTCCCTGGAACCAGATTTCATGTTCCCACACACAAGGCTTAGTCATTTAAAAGAAAATTAGATCAAATGTATTTTAATTTATAATCTGAGAAGTAAAATGATTAGAGAAAAAGCCAATTTATTAGAAAAGAGGTTTGTCGTTTAAAATATTGCAGAAGTGAAGTGCAAAGGTTAACATAGCAGATTGGTTTTCTGTATCTCAGAGGCAGCATAAGTACAACCTATGATGTAAATGTTACTATAGTAACCAGTGTTTTTATTTAAAAGCCCAGTAAATAGACATATCAAACCCATATAACTTGTCAAAATGTAAGTTAAACTGCAGAGCCTGCTAGTTGGAGGAACTTGAATTTTTGCTGCAATTTCCCCCCCGAATGCACTCAGTATTTTCTTCTTGCCAAATTGCATTTTGGCACTGAGGAAATAGGCTTCACTAATGGTGACAGCACTAATTACCTGGGACCTCTCACGCAGCCATGTGAAGGCTTAAAAAGGGATGCAGATTCCTTGCAGTGAATTTTCTGTAGACCATTCCCGTCTGCCTCCCTCGAAAGCTTATTCCTAACAGCTAGAGCTACCTAGCTGTAAAAAGAATTAAGAGTATGTTATGAAATATTATATATTCCTCCCTCCTATTCCACTGATTCAGCTGAACGGGAGAGGTGTCCCTTGAGAAGTCAAGTGTGTTTAGTGCTGCTCTTTTTTCGTCTCTTCCTTCCTCCTGCTCCATCTGAGCAGCTGGTGCGACTCTGCCCCTTCTGACCCTGTGCTGGCCACAGCCAGGGCTGCCACCAGGGCTGACTGTCCCCTGAGGTCTCAGCTCTGCTTTCTCAAATTTGCAAGGTATGCTTTGATTATAAAGTAATTAGACTGGCATAAATGAAGGGTCATTTCTTATGAATATCAAGGATATATGCTTTTTGTGCTCATCTTTTCCATTTTGAAAACTTCCCTGTGCTTGCTAGCATAAACTTACATTAGTTGTTTGCCTAAAAGATGAGTAAGAGTGGGTCCTTGCTGCTTAACCTGTTGGTATTATGTATTTCATGTTGGACAGTGAAGTTTTTGTGAGCATTGATGAGTTTGCCAGCAGGAAACCTATGTTGTGCTGTAGTTGACATAGCTTGTTTCCTAAAAGATCACGCTCAGAAGCATTTGGGAACATCACAAGCTTAGCAGGTTCTTGCAAAAAGGTTGGGATACAACCTTTGCATCTGCCAGCTCTAAGTTCTCAGAGGAGTTTTGGCACCCTTCAGGCTTTAAACATGTGGGGTATGTCCTGCAGGATTTCTGCCTTCTGGGAAGGATGGGATTTGGGGAAGGAGATGTGAAGGCAACGAGCCTCCTAGATCAGCTTTTAGAATGGTTGCCAACAGGATCTGACCCCCAGGCAGGCTGAAGGAAAAGTCCTAACAAAGGACTGGAAAGATTGAGAGCCAAGATGGAGGAGCAAATGGGTGCGAAGCCTGTTTATAAAATGGAAAGAACTAGCCTGAAGCTAGGGAAGGGGCCTCAAATATATTGTAAAACTGTCACCCGGGGAGAGAGGGCGGTAGCAGACAGAAAACTGGAGAAGCTGGATGCAACTCTCCTGGCCAGGATGGAGAGGGAAAGGCTCTTACGCAGCTTGCAACAGGATGGAGGGAGACTGAAGTGCTTCTGCATGTGGGAACAGAGCATGGTACAGTGCACTGTGCTGCCTGGTTAGATTCCTAGCGATGGCAAGGAGAAAAATTGTATGCATAGTATCTGTAATCTGACCTAGCCCGTAGAAAAATCAAAGTTACTGCGCAACAGTGCATCTGGGGTTATGACACAGATGCCGCTTAAGTCTCGCTTGCTGTCAGTGGTCATCTTTCTCAAGCTGTTAGTTAAAACTTGGTTTTGATATTGCTGATTAGCTGAGATTAGGACTCGCTGTGATGGACAATGAATGAGCGTTTCCAAAGGAAATCACTTGCCCTGAGGAGAGTATACTTTAACAGGCAAGACAAGAAGAATTGCCAGAAGGCCTCTTGGGCTGTGCTCAGGCTGTCCTGCCAGTGAGCAATCGCAGCTACAAACTCAACTTAAACCTTGTAACCTTCGCTGCCTTAGGAAAGAGAAAAACTTTCTTCAGCATAACAGAGAATATCAAATGCATCTCTGCATGTGTACAGATACAGGAATGCATTCATCAGGGAGAACATAAATATTTAGTTTTTTGTTTTTAATCTCTTTCCCAGTTAGTTTTTTAAAGGCACATATTGACTAGTTATCATTAATTTCTCTTGATGATGAGATACGACTCCCACAGGATGATGGGATCACTGGGTATTTAGGGTTAGAAGGGATTTCAGGAACTCTCTAAAACAACCTTCTGCTCAAGCAGAGCCAGCTGCGAGATGAGGCCCGGTAGCTCATGCTTTTATCCGTCCTGGTCTTGAAAGCCTCCAAGGGTGGAGGCTTCTCCTCCTGTTCCACTGCTTGACTGTCCTCATGGGGAAAAAGTTTTTATTTCTATCATTTTTGAACCCTCTCATTTCAATTTATGCCTGTTGTCTGACCACGCACCATGTTGAAGAGCCTGGTTCTGCCTTCTTGATGACCTCCCCATAGGAATTTGTGCACTACTTGCCAATTTGTGAACAAGTTTGGCACTGATGCGTCCAGGAGATGACATGTTTTTCCTGCAAAAATGCCTGCTGTTCGTAAGTATTTTTAGTATTGTTTGTATAGATGCTTCAGACAGGCTTATTTGATAAACTCTGAGATGGTTAACGGAAGTAACACAGAAGCTTAAAAGCACAAGGAAACATAAAAATTTAGAAACCTGATGTGTCTATCAAGTTGAATTATTAATGTGTGTAAAAAAAGCATGATGCAAAAGTGGGCAATTTGTCGCATATGAATCAAACTTTTTACACTTCTCTCATGAATAATTTTAAAAGTCTCTATTATCCTCAGAGACTTATCAGCTTTGTGTAATTGCTATCTATATGACTCACTGAATTACTTCATCCTTTGCAACTATTTTCTTGCCTCAGAAACTTCCATTTAAGATGGCACTAGTAGTTTATATCACAATTGACATATTTAGCGCGCTCTCCAATTTTTTCTCTCTATGTTAGGAATGGAGTATTTGAATGTACACATTTCTGACCATCTAGAACATGCAGCTGAGCATAAATATCCTGAGGACAACACTTCTTACATTAGCCAGGGCAGGAATACTCATGCTAGGGGACCTATAGTAAAAAGCTAAACAGTTCTAAATCAAGGTTTTGCTGAATATTAGCCTATTATTTCGTAAGGTTTTCATCTGTCTCTTGGTATCCTTCTGTTGTTTCCTGGATGCTTTTTGGGATAGGGAGCATCCTCTCATAGTGCACTGGTAGAATATCTAAAGCATGAAGTTCCTTGGAGGAAAGGTTTAAGGTTAATACAATTCTGCAGAGGCAGGTTTTTCGTTAATATTACATTTAACCCCAAAGACAGAACTTGTTAACTATTTGTCAATAACTTCACCTGGATTTGTTTTTCACAGGAGAAGGGTCTACTCTCTTTTAGATGCTTGTCCAGTGTGTCAGAGAGAGACGAATTTTATTCTTTTATATAAAGGCAGGGATCTGGAATCCCACTTCTCATTTTCCAGTGGGCGTCTTAATAGCCTGTTACCAGGGCACTCTGCAGATGGGATGGTTCAGCTGTTCCACTATTCACAGACAAACTGGTCTTATCCTGCCATCACGTGAGACAAAAGATATGGTTTTTACAGATCTTTAAAAAAGAGAAGATCAATTCATACTACACCTTGTTCAAAAGTTTCTCCTGATGATGGCATAAAATGGCTGAGAGTGAGTCAACGTTTTAAGTTTCCTTTTTGCTGCTAGCATCTCTGCTGTTAACAGATGTGATTCATTCCTGTGTGCCCCTGAGGTGAATCACTGTCAATGAGGTTTAGATGGCTAACGATGAATGATTCTGTCCTGGAAGGTAAATGTGTGTGCTCCCAGAGCTGCAATTGTTTCTGCAGTCCAAAGCAATACTTTTAACTTTTTGTCCTATAATGAAATGAATCAACAGGGGACTGCTGAAAAATAGGGAGGAATTATCCTGCTCTAAATTAGAGAGGTGTGTCTCTTGACTTATCTTTATTAAATGAATACGGTTACACTTGCATCAACCTGGAGAGCATATCTGAGCATGCAGCTGCTAGGGGTTTCCAGCAAAGGAGGAACATACATGTAATTACCTGGTTGTATTTGATAATAGTATGTCCAATAAGTTTTAATGTCTATGCAATTTGTCTTTGTTCTGGTTATAAGACAACTCTATTTTTTTGATTCTGCAACTAGAAGTTTAGTTTATTAGTGTATTTGATGCCAATTTATTGTATCAGTCAAAGTACAGGACTGTAATATGTGTACAGCCATGGGAAACAGATGAATCTTTCAGGGGAAAGAACATATTTTTTGCACAGAACATGTTTAATCACCACCTCTGCTATTTTTAATTTGCAAAGCGGATTGCAGAGAGCATTTCTGTGGGTGTACAAAAGGTGAAGTTTAATTTTGTTGGTGGTCTTAATACAGTAGCAAGCTTTTGGTTGGCTGATTAAGCTTGGATGCTGGTAAAGAGGTGGAAAGAGATTAAGTGCAAAGTGTTGTTGCAGCAGCAAAAATGAATTACTGAAAACATCCCCTTGTGGAGGCAGAGTCTGTCTTTGCGTGAACGTCATAATGAAAACAGACTTTTCACTTCCGGTGGTCATTAAATGATTTAGAAAAACTTCTGATACATACATACATAGCTACATGTGATTTGTTTTTATATAGAATACCAGTATTTGATTTTTCTGCAGCAGTTGTGTAGTTAGTCTCTTTCACCTGTTTAAATATAAATTGCTTAACCTGGCATGAATCAAACTGGATGGATTAGAAGGGGAAAAAACACAAGCAAAATGTTGAAACCCATGCTAAAAACCCAGAAGGAGCTCAGCTGTGCTCAGAAATGACAAATTTAACCTGGTAGAACTGAAGCTGAATTTCTAATACTTTTTCAAGCTCTTGCAGATGCATAATCGCTCAGTTTGCACCAAGTAGCTAAGGTTAGTATGCTTCAGATTTCTGCATCTTTATTCAGAACTGGAAACCTCAGAAAAGTACTTCTCTTTAGACTTGTTATGTTTTCACTAACCTGTCACTGTTGGGGCAGATGGCTGTAGTGTTTTTCCTCACTACAGGAGGAAAATGTGGGTTTTGGGCTTGGTTTTTTTTTTTGCTCTCAAGCAGGAAGTTTGCAGGTCTTTCTACAAGCCTAGAAGAGATTTGGTTGCAGTACTAGCTGGCAGCAAGATTACCACCTCAATAGATATCTATATGGATGTAAAGCTGTGCAGGAGTTTATAGATGTTTTCATTTGTAAGAGGTCAGGGTACTCTGATTAGCTGCAGACACAGTGGCTATATGACTGTATCCAGCATGAGCAGTGGCAGGGAAGGAATTGTTTTAATGTTGCATCTTTTAAATAAATAAACAAACAAACCCTCAAGGCTAAATAACATCAAGTACTTTTGTTCTGTCAGTGAAACTTCATCTACTGTTACACGTTTCTTGCTCTCAGTCAACTGCAAAGCATGCATGTAGGTCACTGAAGTTTTCTCACGTGCTTTGCAAAAACACAGGGGACTTGGTACTTTGTTGTATTCTGTTGTTCTTCGATGTGTAACTCTTTGAAAATCTTCTGGATCTTTGTTATTTTTACAATGCTTCAAGGGAGAAAGTCTGAGGTGAAATGCGGAGGGTGAGAGAAAATAAATTTCCTTGTTGTTTGTGTTTATGAAAAGACGCTCTCCAAAAAATGTTCCAGTTCCGCTAAGGGGGAGGCCCTAAGAATGGGGTTGTGCTGAGGCTGGAGAACATCATCTTTGGTCACAGGCCTGCTAAACTGGAGTGGATTCCTTTGAATTCAGTCTGGCAGGGGCCAATGTCATGGGCCCAATGGTTAAGTATGAATTTTGATAACATGGAAAAGGTGCAAAAGCTAGGGAGCTTGCTTGAGATACAGGAGCAAAAGAAGGAAAATCATGGGTCAGATTGCTTAACGTCCTGGATGTCTGTGTACTGATGCATAAAGTATGGAGAAACTGAAAATTTTTGTATTGAGTCAAAATTATAACTGCACTGGCAAAATAGAAACTTTGTAAGATAATTCAGACAAGAAAGGAAAGGCTTGTTCAGAGAGGTCTAAAGGCACGGGGGGAATGAAGTCTTTATCACAAGGATGCAAATGATTTTTGCTGAGATCCAGCACAGATAGGAGGTGAAGTAACTGAAAGTATCTGGGCAAAGATATGAAGAAAAGATCAAGGTAAGTGCTTATTGTATATTGCCAAAGAAGTCGGGTGGATGAGGACCTTTTTAACCAGAGCTGGTTAATATCTTGTGATAAGACTTTTAGATTTTATTTTTTTTCCCTGGACTGAGGAAGAGGAACCAGCTGAGAATGTGAAGATGTAAGGACACAGCAGAACAGAGAAAGAAAGTATTTGAGAAAGAAAACTTCAATAAACTCAATTATGGTGAACATCAAATGGAAAGTAAGTCTAAAGAGAAGTGTTGTCCAGAAGAGTTAGCATTTTCGTGGAAAAAATATACATGAAAGGCAGGAAAGCACCTGCTCCAACGTGAATTAAAGGTAGGAAAGTTAGTAGAGGAGCAAATAATATTTTCCTCGCTAATGTGAAACTTTAGCTGGAATTGAAAGCTAGGTTAAGTTATTGAAGAGGACTTGTAAAAGAGTAACACAAGCATGTAGGAATAAATCTGAAAGACAAAGGACAGAACAGGTGGAACTAAAATGGTCCCTCAGGATGGCCAAGAAAACGTTTTTAGTAGTGAGGGGAATTCCTACAGAAATGGAAAATTTGTAACATCACAGCATATTATCTTCAGTGATGTTTTTGATACCGTCTCATGTGACTTTCTCCTAAGCAAGGTAGGGAAGCCTAGTCTACATTAAATGACTGTAAAGTGTTCAGTTGGATGGAAAGGAACATTCTAAAAACAAACAAACAAAAAGCAGTCAACAAGTCACAGACTGGAAGACTGTATGGGGTGGTTGGTCAGGGGTACACCTTAAGTCTAAAACTATTTGAGATTTTCAGTAAGTCCTTTAATAGTTGAAAAGTGCATGTTATATTAAATATTTGGATAGAAAAATGCTAGCAACAGTTGCAAACACTTTAGAGAACAAGGTTAGAATTCAAACTTGATGAACTGCTGAAGTGGTCTGAAATAAATAGGCTGCAATTCAATAAAGACAAGTGCAAGGCACTTAACTGAGAAATAATCAACTGCACAAACAAAAGTTCTGCAGGAAGGATCTAAGGGTTAGAGAGATGCGCAAACTGAGCCTGAGTCAACATAGGTGTGCTGTTGGGAGGGAAAAAAGCAAACATCCTTATGGGATGTGTAAGGGTCCTGTTATTTAAAAAGTGAGATATTTCTTCCCCCTAAATAGCACTACCAAGACCTTGGTTGGAGTACTTTGAGCATTGCTCTTTAGAAAAGAGAGAAAGCAAAAGGAATAAGTCTGAAGGAGATCAGTTAGCCTTAGCAGGTCTCCAGAAAAGCTGGTCTGTAAAGAAAGACTGAAAGAACTGGAGCTTTAGTTTACAGAAAGGATGATCAGTATGAGACAACAACGTAACATACATCAAAGGGCTTCTGAAAGGAGGAATGACCTGTCTTCTGTCTTTCTCAAGCATATGAAAAAGGATTAAACTTCAGGAAGATTTAGTTTAGATATTAAGGGAGGGGAAGAAAAACCTTTAAAAATAAATAAATAAATACGCACTAGTGTAGGTTACGTAGGGGATTTTTTTCTGGTTCACTGAACACCAGTGCTACGTGGGGAAGTGAAAGAAAACTTACCCTGTCAAATGTTTGTCTCAAGATGTTAGAACCTAAATAGATAACTATTTTCTAGTGGTCCCTCTTTGGGTCTCACCTAGCAGAGACATGGCAGACTAGACAGCTTGTGACAGCTTTTGCTTACACTATGAAAGTCTAGGATACAGAAACTTGAACAGCTTCCTAACCTCAGACACAAATTGTACGTAGTCAGATTTCCCAAACTGTCGTATTAGAACATTTTAAAAATATCATAAATATTTAAAAAATAGAATTTATCAATTAGAGATGGTGGTTATTTTAATAATGGGTGAAATTGGCTGATGCTACTTTGCGGAAATGGATCATGAATTACGGGAAGTCAATAAATAAATTAAAGCCAGTCAGTAGGTTTGTTTATATAGCCGTGGCAGAACTGTTTACACAATACAAAAGATAGTATGATACCATGTTCAAGTCTGTTTACTGAGAAGAGCTTGCAGTAGGTAAATAACAATATTTTTCTTCATACCTTATGAAGCAGAGATACTGGTTTTGCATTTATTTTAAAATAATATTGCTGAAAAGAAAAAACATCGTAAAATACCTCAGTTGCACTTATCTGGGACTTGCCAGTCTCTGGTATGCTGGTTCTAAACTCTTGCTGCTTTTTCCAAGAAAAGGGATGAGCACGGGCAAGATTAAAGGTGCATCTTTTCTAGCAGGGCTCAGTCCTCACTTTAAGTTCCTTGACATAATTTCTGGGTTTTGTTTTTTAATTGGAAGTTCCTGTTAAATATGTGGTATTGCTTTACATATGCATCAGCTCTTTTCTCAAAGAGCTCTTTATTCATGAGGACAAACAGTGAAGTGCAAAAGGGTCAAAATGTGATTTACTCCACTACTTGTGGAGTAAAATGTGATTTTTTTTTTTTTAATCCGCTACTCTTAAAAAAGAGAGCCAGCAGGTAATGGATACATGCATTATAGCAGAACCAGGTCTTTGAGAGATTTGAATGTATTAACCTCATTAAGAGAAAATAACCCATATGAGGGGATACCATGCAAGCCTTGAAAACAGCTATGGAAGTGAGGAAGTAGGAGATAAAGCGTAGCTTCATTTCAAACAGCAATATGATAAAAGGTATATTCAGAGAGAGGGAGGGATAATTGACTGTCAGGTAGTATAAGAATTTAAATCTGCATGTGTGGAAAGGGGAGTGGTACTGAGTGGTCCAAAAATGTGCGTGAAATGAGTAGTCACTCAAGGAACTCTCATTGGTAGCAAAGAAACATGAGGCTAGAACAGTCTGTCTAGATTATTTTATTGAGTTTTCTTTTTATTAGAGTCACAAAGCTGTATAATCATTCTTTTCATAAACTTACTAAATCCTCACTTAAACAGTTTCTTTTTTGTCCTGTTGTTCCCACTAGAAGATTGTTCCAGAAATTAGTCTTCTATTGGCCAAGATTCAGATTTTAATAACAGGCCTAAATGTTCCTGTGGTTAGTGCCAGCATTGTGTTTTGCTTTAAATAGTTCATAATTCCTTCTCTTTGGGGTTTACTCCCCAACTGTTCAACGCTCCCCCCCCCCCAATTTCTTCTAAATTCTTGTATGTTTTAGAAATCAGATATTATCACACCTTGCATTTTTTTTTCTTAACTCTAACGGTACTGCTGCTTAACAGATTTGGTTAAAATACCAGCGTCTGGGTCTTGCAATTTCATGTGCTAATATTTCATAACTCTTTTGATGTATTAAACTCTTTCAGTGTTCTCCTTACTGTGGCTATAAGTTTAGTTTCCTTGCCCACTTGTTATCTTCCCTGCTCCTCATGCTATGGTCAACATTGTTATCTTTATGGCAAACTGAGGAGATTCTGTATCTAATGCGGGGTTACAGCGAATCTGTAATCTCTATTTTTGCTGTTTGTTTTAGTATTTTTTCCAAGTCTCCTTTGGTTGGGTTTCTGGAGGTATCTTTAGTGACACTTGGCATGTGCTCGTTTGGGCTGGCGTAGAGTTAATTTTCTTCACAGTAACTGGTATGGGGCTGTGTTTTGGATTTGTGCTGGAAACAGTGTTCATAGCACAGGGATGTTTTCCTTACTGCTGAGCAGCGCTTACACAGAGCCAAGGCCTTTTCTGCTTCTCCCCCCACCCCACCAGTGAGTAGGCTGGGGGGGGGGGGCCAAAAAG
>NW_010972583.1:2437501-2440370 GCF_000737465.1 Haliaeetus leucocephalus | reverse complement strand
TATCTTCCCTGCTCCTCATGCTATGGTCAACATTGTTATCTTTATGGCAAACTGAGGAGATTCTGTATCTAATGCGGGGTTACAGCGAATCTGTAATCTCTATTTTTGCTGTTTGTTTTAAGGGGGTTATCTCTAATTTGTAACTTAATCTCTACCTTTGCTGTTTGTTTTAGTATTTTTTCCAAGTCTCCTTTGGTTGGGTTTCTGGAGGTATCTTTAGTGACACTTGGCATGTGCTCGTTTGGGCTGGCGTAGAGTTAATTTTCTTCACAGTAACTGGTATGGGGCTGTGTTTTGGATTTGTGCTGGAAACAGTGTTCATAGCACAGGGATGTTTTCCTTACTGCTGAGCAGCGCTTACACAGAGCCAAGGCCTTTTCTGCTTCCCCCCCCCCCCCACCAGTGAGTAGGCTGGGGGGGGGGGACAAGAAGTTGGGAGGGGACACAGCCAGGACAGCTGACTGCAACTGACCCAAGGGATATTCCAGACCTTAGGATGTCATCCTCAGCAATAAACTAGGGGGGAAGGCTGGCCAGGGGGTCTGCTGCTTGGGGACTGGCTGGCCATCACTTGGTTGGTGGTGAGCAATCGTTTCCATTTGCATCACTTGTCTTTCTTGGGTTTTATTTCTCTCCCTTTGTTATTTTCCTTTTCATTACATTTTTTTATTATCATCGTAATTATTATTTTATTTCAATTATTAAACTGTTCTTACCTCACCCCACGAGTTTTCTCACTTTTACCCTTCCAATCCTCTTCCCCCCCATCCCACCGGGGAGGAGTGAGCAAGCAGCCGTGGGGGGCTTAGTTGCCAGCTGGGGTTAAACCACGACAACTACTGTTTAGAGACAAGGTGCTCTCGGTGCGTATTCTGCCGTGGGTCTGACCCAAACTGGAAATTCATGCACGTAAATGGGCCCGTAGCTGTGTGTTAGAAGAAAGAACAAACCTACAAGAAAGTGGCATTTTTTTGTCTTAGTAACTGGACTTCTGACTCTCATAGGAAGGTACCTTCTGAGCTACATATGGTATAGCTTTTTGGAGAAGTACAGATTGCTACAGTGTATTCATCGTTCATTTTAGAACCATTTTGTATAGCCTGGGGACATTCACTTTTCCAACTTCAGACCTTGTCTTCATGAATTTAATACTTGAAATACTCATTTTAATGATTCAAGGTCAGGATTTAAATTTAGTTCTAGTTATTAATTTTCACTGGCAATTTCTTCAGTATGGCTCCGGATTTTTACATTAAACAAAATCTTTGTGATAACAATCCATATATAGTTGGTATTAAAACATCATAGAAGAGTAGTATAGTAAAGAAGAGATGAAAGTAGTTTCTCTGCATCCAGGTTGTTCACAGAACTGTGTAGTTTTTTTAAATAATGGGAAATAATTACCTGTGTCAAAGGTTTGATTTGATTGTCAAAACCAAATTGCATAGCACTGCTTAATGTGTCATTTAATAGATGTGTATCTGAATCGGATTCTTTTTTTTAGTAGTCATCTTTGTCCTTCTACTGACAAATAGGCATGTTTGTGTTATGAATAATAATTCACAACACTTATGTTTATAGTTCTGTGAAAATTCAGAGATCCTTGGGACATTGAATGAATAGGTTTAATAGCCAGAAAGCATTCCCTATACTTCTGGTTTATGTTACCTTTTACATTAATAATTGGCTATTTTGTACAGCCTCCACTGTTAAAACCACTAACTGGAATACTTAAGCTGAACGTTAATTAAATTCCTAACAAAAGTTTGTGTAGATCCAGACAGCACTGATTGTTCCCTGAAGGTTCTCTATTTAGGTAAAATAGTCCCACTCTGCATGAAAAAAAAAAAAAGAAAAACATAAGGAAATTTAATGACGGTTCTTCTATAATAATCATAGCCTAATGCATTATCAGAGCAGGAAAATTCTGAATACCCCCTCTCCCTTCTCCTTGAACCTACCCTGGACAAACTCCTGCAACGCCTCCCACGCCAAGCAGCAGCATCATGACGGCCGGGCAGGGAAGCGGCGTGAGGCTTCTCGTGCAAGGAATGCGTGCGAGCTTTTTCTGTGAAACCACCTGTAATCTGTGCGCTTTACGGAAGAGAGAAGCGATGCCATGTGCCTTGACCGACTTCTCGGCGTGAAGCACTGTGGCCTTAACCCCCTGTCAGCCCACCCTGGAAGGGGCTGCGGAAGGTGTGAGGGAGCAAAGGGCAGGATGGCCCTGGCCTGGCTTTGCACCGCAGTGTGGCAGCTCGCGATGGTAGCCGCTCTTCGGTTCGGGGGGACTCACCTGCTCGGGTCTAGCCCTGTCCTGTGTCCGAACCCCGCGGGTCCTGCCTGTCCACGGCCCTCGCTTGACACGCGTCGCATATCACTCTCTGAAGGCTTAAATTTTATTGTCTTCAGTGACGTGCTATTCATGAGAATCATTAAGTTTGGAAAAGACCTTTAAGACCATCAAGTCCAACCATTAACCCAGTACCACCATGCCCACTAAACCATGTCCTGAAGTGCTACATCTATGCATTTTTTGAACACCTACAGGGATGGTGACTCCACCGCCTCCCAGGGCAGCCTGTTCCAATGCTTGACAACCATTTTGCTGAAGAAATTTTTCCTAATATCCAATCTAAACCGTCCCTGGTGCAACTTGAGGCCGTTTCCTCTCATCCCATCGCCGGTTACTTGGGAGAAGAGACCAGCACCCACCTGGCTCCAACCTCCTTTCAGGTAGTTTTAGGGAGCGATAAGGTCTCCCCTCAGCCTCCTTTTCTCCATTTCCCTCAGCCGCTCCTCATAAGACTTGCGCTCGAGGGGAACCCGCCCCCCAACCCCATTCCCTGCTCTGTGAGGGGGCTCGGGC
>NW_010972583.1:2184307-2437491 GCF_000737465.1 Haliaeetus leucocephalus | reverse complement strand
TGAGGGGAGCGGGCGGGGCGGCGGCGGCCGGGGCCGTCCTGCTCCCCGGCGGGCGGGCGAAGGCGGCGAGACGTGACCTTGGGCTGTCGGTTAAGACTCCGGGAACGAAGCGAAGTAGGTCGGTGAATTTACTATCGTTTCTGTAATTTGCGGCTTTGCCACGCGTGACAGCCGGCGGGGCTGGGGGCTTCCCGCCTTTTTTTCCTGCCGGCCGTGGGGGGGGTGAAGCAGTCACCCCTCAGCCCGGCGGGCCGGCTCCTTCCCGCGTGGTAGTGGGGAAAGGGGGGGGGGGGGGCAGCCGGAGGGTAAAGGAAGAGCTGGGTGTTTTTTGCCAAAATACACGCAGAGAGCGGAACACAGCCGGTGGGTGAGCCAGCGGTCTTTTCCCTCACAGATCAGCTCTCGAAAGGACCGGGCAACTTTGGAGGGTGGCGTGGTGTACCCAAAACAGACCTGTGAGTTTTTTTAATTTTTTTTTTTTTTTCTCTTGAGGCTTAGTGTCTGAAGCAAAAGAAAAAAGAAATCTCCCCGAATGTGGGTTGTGAGTCACTGATGCTGCAGAAGCCATTATATTCCATTCTGATAGAAGAGCACTTTGGAAATTTAATGTTAATTATTGACACAGGATTTATAAATAGAGTTTATAATGGAAACACCGAGAGCCCCTAACTACCAAGTATGGCTATGATATGAAGGAGTTTTAAGTGCCAGATAATTACAGGACCTCTGCTTCCAGCTGCACGTAAGGAAAAACTAATGTATGTTCATCAGCGAAAAACAGCGAGAGCGAGCGTTTATTAAAAACGCTCTTCCCTATTGCTGACTTAAAATCAGGAATATTTATGAAACTTGAGTGTCTCAACTTGTGCGTCATGAGCGTGCACAAACTTCACTACTAGTGGAGATGCAGGAGCAAACAACTGCTGTGCTGCTGGATCCTCTGCCTTCCGTCTCTGCCGTGGGCTGGTGAAGGGAACCTGTCGTTGAGCAGCGTGGGTGTCTGTGAAATGAGGGGGTGGTTTCAGTACAGTCAAGAGAAATGGTACAATCTGGAGAAGCTCTCTCGAGTTTGGGACGTTTTGCTGTTGAGTTTCAGAAGAGAGGCTCCGTCAGCAGACTTGGAGCCTGGTTTTGTAGCTGTGCTGTTGGGCACAAGTGAGACAAAGGTAGCTCTGCTGCTAGTTCTACTGTACTTGGTGTGTGGGGAGACATGCAACTTGGGTTGCCCTGGTTAAAGCTGTAGTATTAAAAAGCAAAATTATTCAATGCAAGTCCTATTCATTGCTAGTTTGTATGTTCCACTTATCTGAACTCTTTATTAATAATGTTTACGCATCTACTAAATGACAAACAAATGCAATGAAATTCCGTGCCCTGGAGGGCTGACCAAGAACCACTGGTCTTGCCAAAACCAGCAGGACTGGAAAGTCCTCCGTGCCCTTAAAGAGCAGGCCAGAAGACGCTGTGCATAGGCATTATTACTAAAATATTTTTATGCTTTATAGAGATCTTTTAAATATTTAAAAACAGCTGTAGTGGAGTGCTTGCAAAAGTCAGGGACAGTTTGTATGCTTGCAGTATTATGTTCCTGTTTCCCATTAATGAGCAGCTGTTGTTGTTTTTTGGGGAGGGTGGGAATAAGAAAAAGAAAAAAAGAACTCCAGACCCTGTATGTGCGTGTGGTATATTACTTGAGGAAAAATAGGAGATACTGGCAACTGAGTTTCTATACATTTCTGTAGGCTTTGAAATTGCTCATTGGAAACCACTAATATGTAAGGTTCTGATCTTGCGACATTTGCTCATTTAGTCTCTTTGTCCCTGTAAAAGACGGTGAGAATTTCACAGTTGAGTTTATTGGTGTCAGGGTTGTGGTACTCCGCTTAGTTCAGGATGGGTTGTAGAGGCTTGGCACTCTTAGTCACCAGTGCCACCCTCTGTTCACTGATGTTCCAACTGGACAGGTAGACCTGCCTCATACTGCAGTCCTCTTTGCATTAACCCTTTTTTTTTTTTTGTGGTTCAGAAAGGAGACATACAGAAATGTAAGTTGTCAGGACAAGAAACTGAAAAAAAAGGCGGCTCCAGAAGGAAAAGGAAAACTTCCAGTACGTTTTCCATGCCCAGTGAGCAGGTGTTTGTGGATCACCAGCCATGCTTGTTTCAGGCTGCGCTGAAAATGTTTCCCATGCTAATATGCCAATGGTTTGTATGACTTCTCAGCCACTGTGTAAAGAAAAATGATCTTACTTTCATTGGTGTCCTCCTTGCTCGCTGTATCTGCTGTGTTTTGTTTTTTAATTGTCAGGGCAAAGACTCTACTTGCTGAAGTTTCTTTTGTGGTGGTTAGCATGCAGAGGAACATACTATTTACCTATGAAGCGGGAATATTTCTTGTACGCAGCAACAGTGAAGTTGGTGGTTTCAGAATGCAGCATGTTGAGACAGATGTGTTAAAATGGACCCTGATTCCTTCTGTTTGTATGGATACTTCCCCAGCCACACGTAAAACCATTTGTCCTTGCTGTGTTAACTTACTCTCTCTGGGATGGAGCTATAGTTACAAGTTTTAATAATTCTCCTTTATTTAACTTCCTGTTCCTGTAACACTTCTTGTAAAACTTGTATTCTTTCTTACAATGACGTTAGGAATTCTGCTAAGTTCCAATATTCTCACTAGAAAAGATACTGGGTAGTCCTGTCCAGTCCAGTAGTACATTCATCTTGTCCTGGGAATTATCTGTAGATACCTGTTTTTACCCAATTCCTGTGTAAAGTTTACACAAGTGATACCGAACTTTGAACAGAAAAGGAGCTAATGCTGGTGACATGCAGCTTACATTGCTTTTTTACTATGTACAGTGCTGTTTTTTGTTCATGAACATTGTTGGAACCAGGATTGAAAAATAACACCTTTGTAAAAATTGGCAGTAAAATGCAATAGAAGTAGGAAGAGAAGATGTCTCGAGCTGTATTTCTGCTTTCTGGTCCAAATATTTTTAATTATGGTTAAATTAGTGCTGATGTCAGAAGCTCTTTGCTCTATCTGGTCACTTTTATGGCAGCAGGAAATGAAAATGCCTTTATCTTCAGTAGGCTGCATAATTACAACTTTCCTTCTTTGTGATGTGTGTAGTTCTGGGGATCTGTAGTTGCTTTCTTTTCAGTCTACAGTAGGTATTGCTTGGGTGAAACTAACACAGCAGCTGCTCTTAACACAATTAACTCTTTGTCTTCTTACTTCCAGGAACAAATGAGAGATGATGCTTCACATTGTGCTTTGAAATAGTACAACGAAATATGTGTAGTTACCAAAATAGTGGCTCTTTTCCTTTAAACATCTAGGAGCAATAGGACTAAGATATCTGGGTGACAGCTTTTGCTTCTTGCAGTGCCTGTGATGGGGAGAGCAAGTGATGGACCTTAACTTTATGGATTATTTAGAGCTCTTGATGGTGGAAGTTTTTTACTTGTCTTGAAAGTGAGAGCTTTAAAGCATTTGCAATAGCATCCATGACATATTGATAACTTTATAAGCTTTTCAAATATATGTCTGATTTTCTTGTACAACATATGGAAGTGATCTCTGCCAGTTTCTTCCTGAGAAGTAGTTGGGCTATGAACAGCAAATTTTTGTTGCACCTTTAAAAGAGTAACAAGGACTGTTTTTCATTAAACCATACATTTAATAGTATGAATAGTGTACGCTTGTGTCAAGTAAATGATTTTAAAAGGTTATTTTTTTTCTTCAGTCAGAAACTTGGGAAAAAACTAGATAGCTTCCATCATAGGCTTTTGGAAATAATCCCAGCCTGTACCTTTGTGAAATGACTGACTTAATAGAAGGTTGTAGCTAGATAATTCCTCTGGCCTTCATGGCTCACCTATTAGGAAACAGACTAATGGAAGAGTCACAGGTAAGGTTGGCCTCCTAACAGCTGTGCTGAGAGGCAAATTTTCCTCTGAAGTAGGGGTTGTGAAGCACTGCCTTTGAAATTTTGAGCTTTCCTCTTTAATTGCTCAAAATGTAGCTTAAAATGTACTCTGATTATAACCGGAGTGAATGGGGAGAAAAGTGGATGGGACTGACTTATCTTGCAGACCAAAATGAAGATGGTCTGTGCTGAAGAAATGGCTTGCCTCCATCTCCAGCCCCAGCTAAATTTGCAAGGGCTTTCCTTGTGGGAGAGCTTGCAGGGAGACAAGAACACTGAAATATTGTAACTTCACTGGTCAGTTGTCTGCTGCTTCAGCTTTGCCTGTTGCATCACCTCTGCTTTAAGCCCTGGTCAAGGCTTAAAGCAGTGTCAGGGTCACTGGGTGATCATATGAAAGTCTCTGGTGAGGGCAAGAGGGAGAGGAAGGATAGCTCCGAGCAGAGGGTGGCTTTCCTTATTGTAACCAAATTCTTTGGTTTTATTAGCAGCCACTGGTTCCTCTGTGGGTCTGACCTTCCACTCTGCCGAGGCTTGTTGAGGTGCTGCCCTGGGTGAGACAAAGGGGATGTACTCAGACTGTGCACTGACAGGAGTGGTAAAAACCAGGAAGGAATCACCCTTTTTATCTCCTTCTGGTCTTCTGTGTCCACATATGCTTTCCTTCGAGGCTGTGTAGCCAGTACGGAAACTCTCCCACCACAGTAGTCTGTACGTATCGTAAAGTGCATATGTATGTATAGCACAGTACATGCACCCCCAAACTGAAAGGCCAGTGGATTACCTAGCGTTGGCACCAGTTCTTTTAGCAACATAGAAGTTCTCAAGGAAATTGTTCTCAGAAATATTTAAGGAATGAGAATACTTTGGAGGGACTCCCTAAATATTATTTCTTGCCCCAGCATTCTCTGTCTGACTTGAGCTGTAAATTTTACTAATCATTCAGTTCTGGTTAACTACAACAGTAACCAAATTCTGTATGTTTTACTCTGATATCCTCTACTGAGCTTTTTTTAAAGTATAAAATGCTTATATTTGGGTTTTAAGAGAATTTACATAACTATGGGATGAACATAAAAAAGAACAAAATACCTGAAATGAAAGAACAGTATTGAAATATTACTATAAAGTTTAGTGAAATCTTTACCCTTGAAATGGGTGCCCGAGTGGATGCTGCACTTCAAAAATTGAGTATCTCCTGGGCCTTTAGGTTGTTTGGATTTGTAGTGCCTTTCAGATGACCAAACCCAGAAGGTGAACAATGATCAGCAAAAGCTTGGAGAAATGAAGTACTATCTAGCTCTAACAATGAAAGAAGAGCTGTATTGATATTTAATTGATATTCTAAGCAATGCTTTTTTTCTCAAATGACATTCTGATTTATTCTTCCTTTCTGCCTACAAAGGTGTGAGTATCAAATTAACTGAAGTGCACAGAAATGAAACCCTAGTGAAATAATAGGCTGATAATTATCACCTCTCAGTTAATTTTCTATATGTTTTTCAGATCTGCTCTACAAAACAAGATGTGTTGGCAAATCGTTCTGACCATGTTTGTGCTATTGGGTAAGTTAATAAAAAAATAAGTCTGTTGGAAATTATGTAGAAGAGTAATCACCATTTCTGTTTTACAGTGGTGTTTCAAGTCATGCTACTGGATTAGTATCTTATCACAACATGCAACTAGAATGTACAAAGGACCTGATGTTATCATTGTGCGGAATTGAAATGTTGACATTCTCAGGGTTGTGCCTATGTGTCTTATCCCAAAAAGCAGTGCAACTGACTTTTAAGATCAGAAAACATCAGTAGAAAGTATGTGGTGAGTCAAGATGCATTCAAATAAATGCCCCAGTCAAAATTTGATAAGGTAGAAGGTCATGGGCAGTTTGTTTTGTTACCTTAATAGGTCCAAAAGCAGAAGGGAAAATCCTGGTTCCATCAAAACTGCAAAGTTTCTGTTTAGTTCAGTGTAACCAGGGTGTCACTTTGAGTTTGAGCTCTGCTTTTTTAGTTAGCTGACATTCCTGCTTTCATGTGCACAGTGCTGTTAAAGGGTGCTCAATTAACTGCAAATGTTGGGTATAATAAACTGGTTTTCTAATTGGGAAATGTCTGTAACAGTATTGGTGTATGCTGTTCAGGGACAGCTGGTGTTTGCTTTTCATTTTTTTGATTAAAATAAGAACTATTTAAAGACTTTTGGTGATGATGCTCAGGGAGAAAGCAGATGCTGTAATCCAGTGAAGTTAGTTTCAAAATTTGTGTCATCTTGTATCTTCACAAAAGATGAATAAATAATTAGATTTCTATATCTTTTCTATATACATATACATCTTTATATCTATCTTTTCTATATACGTATGCATCTATCTTTATCTTTCTATATATGTGCCTTTATCCACTCAAGGATTATGCAATTATCAAATACTGTGTTGTTGACATCCTTTTTTTAAACACCTTACGTAATCTAAACATATTGTGTACCTTTTAATTAGAAAACCTGGATGCCTCAGGGAGTTTTTGTTAGGCCTCAGAGCAGTTTGTCACTACCTGATGGCCTGTAATGACTGAAAGTCAGTGTATCTATTGAGTGGCCATCTCTGTCTGATTCTGAATAAGCAAATAGCCATGGCTGGCATGTTTCTAGCCCTGTTAACCCAGACATGAAATAAGCCACTATTTGAGGGACAGAACTGTAAGTGATGGCCTCCTGTGTGTCTGTGTCATGGACAAACGGTTACACCTGTAGCAGGAAAACATTCTTAATGCATGCTGCTGTTTATTAATGGATATTTAAGAGCTATAGCAATCCTGTGCTAAATGTTCTGTATTGTAATATATTATAGTTCTTTTTTTTTAAGACTTCTGCAGAAGTGGTAAGTAGCTGCACACATTTTGACTTTATAGGATTTAATTAATCCTGTGAGATTGTCTGGTGTGATATGTGAAGGGCAATCTCTTTAGAAAAAGAGATGACTGGCAGGAATCTCTTCCCACCCCCCAACTGATGCTGTGAATTGGGTAGTATGTTAGTTATCTGTCCTGCTTCATAGGCAGTCATGTCACTTACTCTTTTGTCCTTTTTTAATCGTGTATTATGGACTAATAGTCTGTTCGGTCAACTGAATCTTCTGCATGCAGACAGGAGGCCTAATGAAGCTGATATTTACAGAGGCACAAACTCTGTTAAATGAGAGTGGAGGAAAAAGCAGAACCCTTCAGGAGTCTGGCAATACAAAATCTGTGTAAAGAGAAAACAAGTCGTTTTAACACACTGCATAGTAACACAGTGTCTACTTTTAAGGTAGCATGCATGTACTTTTTTAAAAGCTTTCACTTTGTGTTTTTATATTATTTAGCTTATGCTTCTGTGCTATTAATCAAACAGTGGTAGAGAAATGAAGTTTTTCTTGTTTTGGCTATTGCAAGGCATAGAGCATCAATTAATTTCTATCTAAGGAACTGCTTAAAATATTTATGCCCTTACTAAGCTAAATGCAAAGTGAAAAAATGACCCACATGCCTTTCTGTAACTAGAGCTTTAATCTGTGAAATTCATGCAGTGTTTTACAGTAAGCTGTTTCCAAAACCGACATGCTCATCATTCTCAAAATCATTGTTAGCGTAATTCAAGCTATGACTTACCAACAAGAGCTACAATTGTGGTCAGAGCGATTTTATTTTGAAGAATCTCAGTCTGATGGAAAAGATTATTCTTTTCCTACATCTCATTTCTCAGATAATGCCCTGGGGTTGCATGGTCACATCCAGTCATTTATTCTTGTAATACTATTCTTTGGTATTTAACAGTTACAATGTGACTATGTGTTATATTTACAATGGGATTATTTTTCCTGCGGTAATGGAGCTATGTTAACAAGAGCTGGATTGCAAGTGTCCCAGCGCTACAGGGGGAGATGAGACTCATACCTGTATCGTGTGTGAACTTAGGTTTAGGATTCACTGTAATTTGAATTAATATAAGCTAATTTACCCCAAATTGATGCTTCCCCTACAGTCTTGGTCTTGAATTATTTTAAGAGGTTGAAAAAACAAAAAGTTAGGTGTAGTGACTTTGGGGGAGAAGGCTGGCATCTGTCAGTTGTGACACCAGTTCAGAGGGGATGTTTTTAGTAATTTTGTCTGCAACTCAGAGGAGAATAGTCCCTGTAAATAGTCTGATTTTTATGTAATGAACGTGTTTCTATATAACATCAGCCCCTGCCTTTTCACTGTCAAGTAATATGAACATTTTCTTTTATTTCCGATATCTTTGCCTTTATATTTGCAGACTTTCTTCAAATGGCAGTTGCCCACTGTATGGTCCATCAAATTGCTCCCAGGAACTTTACATTACCCTGTATGCTGATGAATGAGACATTTTTGAGTCCTTTCTCTGCTGGAGTGGTAGAGAGCTGGCCTGGTTTGAGGAGAGACCATGGAGCATCCGAAACCAAGCCTCCCTTGATAATGAATGAAGAAAGTTTTCTGTGTTGCCTTTGGAGTGATAGCGACATTGATTGTTCTTTGTACAGAGCAAGCATGCAAGCAGGGAAGTTTATTCCTTCAGAAATAAGTATCTCTGCTTCACAGAAAATAGGTAGGTTTTCCATTCAAGGGCATAAGAAGTTACTTCTTCAAAAAATGGTTGGGGTATTTTGTTGTTTGGGAGGAGGGGGAGTGGGTTGTATTAATGGGTATTTGTTTTTATCCAGAGCAGACAACATAGTATTGTAAAATCCTTCCTCACAGAAGTCTGTGGTGGAAGATGAAGGAGATTGTATAGCAGTTTCAAAGGGGAAAAAAAAAGTTGGCTGTCTTTCTAGGGAAATTCTAAGTAAAATATGTAGCACTGCATGTAAGGATGTAAGCCCAGATCTTCAAAGGTGTTCAGACGCTATGAGAAATATTTTAAATATTTTTGTGGATATGGGCTTTAAACTCCTTCAGGAGGCGGGGGAGATGGAGAGCAAGTGCCATTTTTTTCTGCCTGGATTGTGATGCCTTAGTAAATATCTGTACATGGATTAGATTGAATTATTTTTTTCCTAGGCTGTTTTTCTCCTCCTGTAAACCACAGTCTCTGAGCAGCATAATGGCCTGTTGGCGTACTGCTATCAGTGGCAGGAATCTCATTGACCTCAGCAGAGTAGAATTTCATTTTACAAGAACTGTCCCATGGAACAAATAATTCTCTGTTAGAGACTGCCACACTAAATTTGTTGCTGTCGTGTATGCAGTACAGCTGCATATATGTGCACAAAGTGTATGCAGTACAGCCACGTAGAGGCTGTACCAGTTAACAGTAGGAAAACCTTCAACCAGCTGCAGCAGCTTAATTTGTTTCTTCCCCTTATGGCCTTGTCCGTAAAGCCAGGTAAAATATATTCCTTCTCTAATAATTAGAATGCAGCAGTATCACATAGGTTGTTAGCTGTTTAAGTGTTTAAGGGCATATACTGGTGCCCAGTTCAGCAAGTATTATTCGTAAACTTTTGCACACTTGTGGTCCAGCCTCATCTTTGTGAATATGTTACTTGTCTTCTCTTTGTAAGTGAATTTTATCCTGGCTCTTCAGTTGGTTTTGGTTTGTTTTTTCTTGTTTTGTTTTGTTTTAATGTAGTTCAGAAATGTTTAATCCTTTTCTTTTGTTCAGATTCAAATTGGAACATTGAATGTTGGATTCAAGGCAAGCTGGGCCTATTAGTTTGTAGCCTGCGGTTTTTGAAGTTGTACTTGAGAGCCGACGTGAAGGTTAATCTTTCATATGCTGTGTAAGTACAGACTCTGTTAAATTTGTCACTGTTGGCATTAGAACTCTGAAAGCATTTTCTAAAATATAAACATTGGCCTCTCAAGCTCGCAGCACAGTGGTAGCATTAGCTTTGCAAGCAGATGGTAAGTTATGTACCTTTGTCTTATCTAAAAGTAATCTTGGTCAGTATGGAAAGTTTATGTTTCTGTCTTCAAATGAGAAACAGTTGGAGTGGAGAATCCCCCTCCTCTGTCCTTCCCATGTTTCTTAAAATGCTTTAATGAAATCAGTGTTGACTTGCTTAAGATGTCTTTGCTGTTACAGTTGCTTAATGTTAATCTTGGTTCTGCCTTTTTTGTGCTTTTGACCATAAAGCTCTCTCTGTTAAAGTAATTATGTTACTTTGCATTTAAACCAATGCCAAATGCTACTCTAACCACATTGATGCCTCTGAGAGACACCCACCTGTGCAGTTGTCACTGCGGTAAATATTCTCTGGAATGGTAATAGATGGTAATCGTCCTGACTGTGGGGTGGGCAGGTCTTGTATACATGACCTGCTTGATTAGATTGTAAAATCTATTTGATTCCACTTACAAAACCACACTGTTTTTTCTGAATTACGGATAGGTTGGAAGGAATAGCATGAACACACAGTCTTAATTTCCTTAGGAAACAGGATAAAGATAAATAGTTGAATTAGCTGAATTTACAAGTGATGACTTCTACTTAAAAAGCCAGATATCACTTGCCACATATTATCCCTGTAGTCAGGGTAGAAAGCAAGTGTATTAACTACTAATAAATATGGTTTTTTAGTTGACATAATACTTTAAAGCTGAAATCACATTTTGAGTGGGTTCCCATTTCCAGTGTTCCTCATTACTTTGATTTCTGAAATACCATTATGTGTGTGTTTGTGGGAGAAGTAGGTCTGACTTTGCCTCTGTTCCATCCAGCCTCAACTGCAATAGAAAAATCTTTGCCAGTAATCCTAGTGTAGTAATCTCTATATTGAATTTTTTTGGTATGCCTAACATCTGTGGAACAACAGATTCGAGTCCCAGCTGGGATGAAGACATCCTTTGTGTTATGAAGGGAATTCAGTGAGTGTCATGCAATTTATGAGAGCAGGCCCTATGGACTCACCAGAGTCCTTGTGGCATTTCTGTATTTGATTACTTCTTGCTGCAAAGGAGAGATGCAGTGCAGTCCCTGACATTGGAGAACTTGTTTCATTTTCCAGGTTTCATATGAATATTTTTCTTTTAGGGTCCCTGTGTTCTGGGGGAACAGCTAGCAGAGCATTTCAGATTTTGGTAAGGTGACAGGTTTCCCTGCTGGCTTGCTGATACCTTAACATTTTATTCACATGAGCCAAAATACCTTGAAAACATTCCCAGTTTTAAAAATATGCATTCCTGGCATGTGTTACTCCCTGGGAGTCTGGAGATCAAGCCAGAATTCTCACATATAGGACAGGCAATGTACAAAAATAATGACCTAGAAGAATCTACAACAAAAAATCTTGGGTCTTCAGCAGCTTTTATTATTTTCAGCATTAAAAAAGTATCCTCTTATTTTACACATCCACAGTTTGCCTGCTTGTAAATGATATCAAGTTACTTTTGAATAGAAAATGTTTTGTTCTGTCCAAAACAGTGTTACGACAGTATTCTGTAAGAAGCTCAAGCAAGGGTAATAATAGGGATTTTACCTTCTGTAGCAGCAAGTGTTTGGGAGGAGAAAGATTATTCTGAAACTTAATTAGACACATTAGGTTGATTGTCTATCAAAAGTGAATGATCTTTCCAGTTGTATGTATTTTAGGAATGCTGTAAACCCCAGTGGTTAATTACATTAACTGGAATCACTTAGCCTTAGGGATCCTTTCGTAGTGACACAGATGAATGCTGCCAGTTTAATTTTGAGCACTGATTATAATTTGCCCTTTCAGCGGATGGTGATGTATATGGTGTACTCATATTTCTGACCTATTTGAAGTACCTGTGAGGCTCTCCTTCAGTTCTGGGCCTAGGCTCCCATGCTTTTAAGGATAAATCATGCAATTTGCCTCAAGACTGGTGGCTTAGTTGAGTGCATCAGTTACACATTGAGCCTTCTTCAGCTGGAGAATATTAACCTTTCATTAGAGACTTATCCTCTCATGAGCTTGGCAGCCATCAGATGTTCTGCAGTTTAACAGGGCAGCTAGTTCAAATAAGTATTGTCCTAGAGCTACTATATATATAAAATATATTGAGATATAATTATTGAAAATCCTTAGAACCTCAGACAGCTTTGCTCCATCAATTCTTAATAAAGGTAGCACTTGCACAAACAATATATAGAAATATTGAAAGGAGAGTTACAGTGGTGACCTTATTTCTGATACACTTCAACATAGCTACCTAAATGTGATGTTGTACCTTTCCTGAAATTAGAGGAATTGTAGAAGTTGATGTATTTCTTCCTAAAACAATTTTGACCTTTTGTTTTTGGTTAGGTGGTCCAATTGCAAGAAATTGATTGAAATTCACTAAAGACATTCTGCAGTGTCTGAAGTCTAGAAGTTCATCACGGGGCCACGGATTAATTTAGCATAAGTAATGACACCTTCTGAAGTATGGTTGAATTGTGCACCAAAATACAAAACATTTAGGAGGTGTTAACTTAAGGTGTTGACTAAAAGAACTATTTGTGCACAACTGAGAAGTGCAGTGTTTGGAGTGGAAAAGAAAAGCAATCCTTGGACACATGCCCTTGTTGCAATGTTAATTACTTCTGTGGTTCAGGGCATGCAGTACATTTTTATTTGTTCCCCCCCCTCTTCTGCAGTGTCTTATGCTTTAGTCCCGTGTTTCCAGCTTAAAGTCACATTGCCTTTGCACATTGTCCCTCCCTTCTCTGCCAGCTGTTAAAACTTTAGTCCAGTTCACTAGTTTTCAGTTGAATCTCAGAGGTGGGCTCTGGTAATCCGTTCACAGAAGTTCATATGCTTAGTACCTATCTGGTTTTTGCTTACCTCTCTGTGCCAAGACAAAGCTCTCCAATTCCAGCAGCCAGCACTATAAAACTGAATGGGGACATAGTATATACTCATATATTTTATAAGCCCTCTGTCTTTCCTTCCCCCCACCACAATTTGGATCTGGCTTAGATCTGATCACTGTTGCATGATGTAAAGTGCTTGTTGAACCAGGATTTATAGCTTCTCTCAGTGTGCTGCAAGTCTGATGGAAAAACTCCAGTTTTTAATAGCCCATTGCTTTGTTTTAAGTTTACCCCAAATTTCTCCTTTCATTCTACTGAATGAAGTCACTGACCTCTCCTGAACTTGTGAGGGCTTTATAAGCATGAGCTCCTCTAAAGTCAGTATCTGCAGTTTAGGAACAACAGTTATTCTGTGACTGGATCCATCTGCAGCCAAACTGAAGATGACAGGCTGCTCGTGCAATCCCAGGCTGCCACAGTTCTCCAAAATACTTCGGCTTTCTGTTGTTTTGCTTGTAATCAGGTCTCATACATTTAGCCCAGGCAATTTGGAGTAAGTTGATGTGGAGGCCTCTCACAATTACGCCCTCCATTGATCTATTCTCTTATCCCAAACTCAATTTTGTGAGATAGTCCCTGTGTCTTGCCAGTTTGCGGAAATGCAGAGCTCATTACCCTGTTTTTTAGTATCCGGCTATCTTCCTCCGGGAGCAGACCTGGCATCTGATAACATAGCTTGGTCTTTCCCCTTGCTTTGCCCTGGTTGCCTGCAGAAGTGGTGAGCTGTAAGAGAAGTCTGCAGCGTAGAAGTGAGATACTGGTAATTCTCTGTCACAAGGGGTGGAAGGCCTGCCTGGCATGGAGCCACAGGATTTTCCTCCAGTTACACTTGCATTCCTACACACAGCATTTTATACAGTAAACAAATGAAAAGGTTTGTGTGATGGGAGCAGGGAGAAATAACAACCTATGCCTTTTTACTCCCAAATAAGTGGCCTTTGAAACACAATATTGGCATAACACAACATGGGGAGGAGCTCTCTAGCTTTTTTTTTTTCCCCCTGTACACAGGTGGTCTTCTGGGTGCAAATGAGCTCAGTTTGACAGTTAAAAATTGAAATAATTATTAGGAATGATTAGGAGAAAGATGGGGGTGGAGGTAACTGCTTTCCAGATAGATCAGATTAAAGACATGGTTTGCTGAAAAGACTACATTCTTATGGATTGATTGTGGGGTTTTTGAGACTAATAAAATCTGCGAGCAGCAATAAAAGGCAGAGAAACTTAAAAGAAAATTCTGCGAAGTCTTTGAAAGGAAATTCAGGAGAAAGAAGTGGAGCCACAACTATAAAGACAAAAATATTCCAAGTAATTTAAAAACTGTATGTCTGCCAGATACCATCAGTATAAGGTTCCATAATTCTTGTGTCCTAAAGTCTATGAGTCCTGGTAAAAATTATTTTAGGAATGTCAGTATTCACTGACTGTAGCACTAATAAATGTAAACTACATACGCATATGAACCTGCATAGCTTATGGGGTCATTATTGCAGAGTACAGGTGCTATGAGGGCATAGTGTTATTGAAAATCCTTGTGTTAACCAGCTTCAAAGAGTTTCCTAAAAACAAGGTGGATGCATAATGTATGTGTGGTGATCAGTGAAAGATGAGGGGAGTGGGGCCCCGATTCAAGGAGATCCATGTGTGTACATTGTGGGTTCCCTTGCAGTCCCAGTCAGCATGATTTGCATGCGCTCTTCCTCATAATTCGTCATCCTTTTGTTCGCTTCCAACCTGTCTTCAATTTTTGACCTTTTCTTTTTTAAGTAGGGCAGATTATGGTAATGGGATCAGTGAATCATGCCCATTTCCCCTGTGCTCTACAGTCAATTAAATGTACTAGATACCAAGTTGACTAAAAACAAAAACCAGAAAATCTTGTCCTTTCTTCTCCTCCAATGTAGAGTTCTCTGCCTTCCCTGAATTCAAGTGTTACAATGAGTCATACCAACTATAAAACCATTTAAAAATTTTACAGAAAGGTTCTTATTCTATTAATTTCAATTTCTTTCTCTGAATTAGTAAAACAAAACCCTTACTATACAGAAATAATTCCAAACTTCAGAACAATTCAAAACATAAGCTTTTTTTGTAAGGATGAAATGTCAAAAGCAGGAAAGAATCCAGGATGGTTTAACTTCAGGATTTGCCTTGGCTTTGCTGCTGTGAGAAGTTTGGCCACAAAGTATTCACACTATTAAATTCACTACCTTAAGGAGGCCTGTGTCACCAAATACCTGCAGTACACCATAAACGTGTATCTGTGTTTGAAAGAGCCCAGAGAATATCTGTGGAATAGAAATGAGAATGCAGAATACTTCAGGGAACTGCTGGTTGCTCTAAGGATAGAAGCAGCTTTGTGCCCACTTGTGCAGTATTTATTTCATAAATCGAGAACAGTTTGACTGAAGTCAGTGGAGATTGAAAACATGTATAAAAGAGTAATCATGCACGAGGATTGCTCTAAAAATGCCTGTAAAACATACTTGAAAAGCATCTGCATACTCATGTGTACATGGGAAATAGTATGGGTCTTCTTCGTGCTGCTGCTTGTAGTTGACCCAAGGAAAATTGTATATGTTTCAGAGATATAAACGAAATGTGATGGCCTGTATTTCAATATGAATGTGTACGCTCTTTTTGTATCCTGTAAAACATTAGCTGTCATTAAGAGACATCATGCATGATTGCTTGCATCAGTATATGCTACTTACTTTGTCATTTATTTCATTTAAAATGTATTGAAATCATATTGTTAGAAAATCTGATTAAACTCTTTATGAAACTTACATTATGTCCATGCAGCTATTAGCTTCTAAAACTTCAAAAGGTTATCTTAGACCATACAGTTTTTGCAGTGGATTATGTAATCAAAACCCATGTATGTTAAACTCTCAAGGAAGGAGGGTTAATAATAATAATAATAATAATAAAAAAGCTTGAAACTAAATCTGAACATTAAGTCAAATTCAGCTTCATTCTGAGAAGCAATAAAAGTAAAATGCAGTAAGTTACTTACTAAATATTTTCCGTGAGCCTGTCCAAGACAATAGTAGTAATGCATGTGAGTAAATAATTTGCTTTCCTAGGAAACATTAGACTATCTACAGAAACAAGCTGTGCATAAAAATAATTAAAGCCTTATCTTGGAGTTAACTGCACAATGTTAAGACTTTTGGAGGACAGGTGTCTTTTTTTTTTTTTTTTTTTTTTCCCAAATACTGTAAGTTGTTGAAAATGAGTGCTAAAATGTGTTCTGAATGGTGGAGTTCTTTAGCCTTTTGTTATTCCAAAACTTGTTTTTCACTTGAATAGTTTTTTTTTATTATTCTATTACTGATAATGCTTAATTGTAGCAGAAGCTGGAAAGAATGTTAAATTGTTTAGATATTATTTCAGTGCCTCATGAATAGGAATTAGAACATAATCTCTATGGGGATGGCAGAGAGCTGCCAATTAGTGCACTGTAATGCAAACTAACTTTGTGTGTGTAAGAACTATCTAGTAATAGTTACCATCAAGAATCAGAAACTAGTCTGACTAAACTGCAGGTATCATCTAGTATTGTAACACGTTGGTTTTAAAGCCAAACCTTAGGAATAATTGTCATGAAATCATATTTACTTTACTTGGAAACCATTTTAAAAGGGAGAAGCAGCAAAGTAAAAACAATTGGTTACAATTACTGCCTTTTTTACTTTTTTCATTATTTTTTTTTTTCTCCAAATAAACCTTATCCAGATGGGCAAACCTCCTCTATTGAGATAGAGTATAGAAAGAAATACTGGTTTGGTTTGTTTCATGGTTTGTTTTTTCCCTTGTAGATCAGAGCTATCACTGGGAGATGTATCTACGAGCTCTCTAAAGGGGACTGTAATGGTTGCTGAGTGTGACTGTAGCGAGTATGACAAATGTGAGTGCTGTGTGCCTTCTCTGAGACTCAACTACACTTACATCATGTGGCTGAAGATGATGATTGGTGTAACACCTCTGTGGTCACCTTTGATGTCAGTCAAGCCCATAGACATAGGTAAGTATGACCTATATTTTAAACCTTTTTTAATGGAGAACAGCAGCAGGATGTCCCTTCTGGAGAAGGAGGGCGCAGACAGAAAAGGAGAAGGCTCCCTGGTGCTGTCTCACTTACTCAGGTGCTGTACACATTTCTTAGCTGCCTAATGCCTGTCTGGGCTCTGGTACAAAACCATACTGAGCAAAGGCCAGGCTGTCAACATACTTGAGCTTTCATTTCTAATCAGGACTTCTCTGTGCCTGAGTCTGGGGCAGTGGTGGAGCTTATCTGTCTATGCTGCTGAGGACTTGAATTAAAAAGTGAGGGGGGGGGGAAAAGCTGTTCCTAAAGTTACTTAGCAAATAAACCCACCTCTTTTCTCAAGCAGCTCTGTTGTCCTGATGCTTTCTTCCTTACACATACAATACTAGCATCTTCCAAGTTGGAAAACATTCCTCTGTAGTTAATCAAGTTAAAACTATACTGTCATGAATTTGATATGTGTTGCTATACAATATGCACAGTTATTGCAGATCTTGGCAAATTTCAAAAAGGCAGGGACTCTGTCAGCTGTGAGGAAAAAAAATAGAAATTTTATAAACTTCTTTCTAACTGATGTGCTTTGCAGACAGAATAAGTTAAAACTCCCTGGGTGGGCTAGTTTTGAAGATGAGAGATTGCATTTTTCATCATGCTGCTTTTAAATTATGCTACAGGAAAAAATTAAAAATTCAGAGTTGCATCTGCCAATATTTAAAATTATGTAATTAGTTTGTTCTGCTTAGTGAAGTATGTTTTTAAAATGCATAATATTAGTATATGTTCTGCCAAGATTTAGCTCAATTAAAAATTATTTTGAAAGTTAAAACTGAATACTTGTGTAATGTAGAGTTGTACTTGCTTATAGGTTATATTAATAGAACAGGTGGCATCAGTAGAACAGACACCATTACATTACACTTTCGTGACAATACAGACAAAGATTACTGATTTTTGTTTTAAAAGTCATACCTCCTCCCAAATCACTTCCTGCTGGTCTTCATTAAGTTAATTGCTTTGAGATGGTATGTAAGTAATAATAAAATAAGATCTGACTTAGTGTAGTGAATTTATACTGAAAATAATAACTTTTTGTTAAACTGAGTGAGATTCCAGTACGACCACTTAAATGATACACCTTGAAGAGCTGAGAGATCAATGAAAGGCTATTTTGTATTTAATCTGGTATTGATAGAGGCAGACTCTTACTTGAGCGGACCCCACAGGAGCAGTAGGAGGTTCCAGGAAAGACTAATGTGTTGTCTGATCACGTGGTTCAAATGATAGGAGGCAATTCTAAGCTAAGCACCATGGATGTGCGTCATCTTCCTAACTCTGCCAGCTCGGTTACTGCTACCAGCCCACCTTCACCTACATGGAGGTTACTATCATTTTCATTCTCCCATTAGAACTACTTCTGTGAGCCTTTCCCAGCCTCCCGCACTCATATTTTCCAGGTTAGCAAAAACATAGTGTAGACAGCATAAAGCCTTGAATGGAAGTAATGGTTATGTCTGGGGGGGGTGGGTGCGGGCTGTGGACATCCAGTCCAGATGGTACTTGATGTGAACATGTGCCCACTGCCTAAGCCTCTTGGAAATGCTTTCTCTTCAGCTTTTGCATGTGCTGTTTACTCTGCATTGGTTTTTAACAAAATATTACTCTTGTATGGGAGAAACTCAGAGCTGTGAGTGAGGACAAGGTCAACCAAAAGACACTGTATTTACACAGTGATTTGAAAAGGTCTCAGTAACAGCTAAAAGTAGTGTTCTTTGCCTTTGTTCGAGGAAGGGTGAATGTAATCCTAATCATCATTCTAAATTGCCCATCCATTTCCCTCTCCAAAGAGTTCTCTTCATCCTTGTGGGAAGTTTCTGAAACCCTCCATTTTTAATTTGCCCTAATGTAGCTCTCCTGGAGACCCTTCCTTCATAGCCATAGTCACTGTGGAAGGGATGGGAGTATTTAGAAATTCTTTGTGTACCATATGAGGACATTACCTCCTGTATCTTAAGAAGCTGTACAAATTGCTTTGCTGAGCACTCCCATCCCTCAGTCCTCTTTTCAGCAAAACAGGTAGGTTAGTGCTTGGTTACTGGGAAGAATCATGGCCCAAGGCAAGAAATTCATGTAGTTTTAAGGCAAATGTTAGGTCAAACGGTATGTCCTGATAACTATATAACAATGCCAGGGTGCACTTTTCCAGTGATATTACTCAACATTACTCTGTTGTACACTAGCTGTAGAGCAGCTCTTGAAAACTGGGTTTAAAGAAAAGGTGTGAAAGAGACTTCTGAATCACTAAAAACCCATTACTGCCAGCAGTCACAGGCAATAAGGTTAGTGGTAAACTTGTCAATTAATTTGTCCACAGTAAAGCCTGAACCTCCTTTGAACCTGCATCTAGAAATGACAGAGAAAGGTCAAGTGAAGATCTGCTGGTCCGACCCTGTGCTGATGCCATACCCACTTCAGTATGAAGTGAAGATCTCTGCAAATTCAGGTCAAAATGGTTGGCAGGTGAGTCAGCTCTGCTCACTTTCATTTACGATGGAGCAGTGCAGGATTGGCGGGTCTCTTCCAGAGCCCAGGATTTCTTACCAACCTCCTTGTCATTGGGCAGTGGCTCTGGTGGGTTGAGCAACGTGGCTGGTCTGGTGGAGCTGGGCACGGCACACTGGTTTTTCCTGAGCTGATGTGTCCATTAGACCCTGGTAAATGTCAACAGAGTGTGGTAAAGCTGGCAAGCTGGACTTTACATCTGTTACACAGGAGAGCCTCTACACAATGATGAAAGACCCATCTCCTGATTGCTCTTAAAAACAAACTCCCATCTTTCTTTTTGGATGAAATGCTAGATTCTGTGAAGTCTAAAGGCAAAGCACTCTCCTTTCAGCAAGCCCCGAATTCCATGATACATGCGTATATGTTTAATATTTATAGTTTTTATTAGTGAACTGCTTTTTCTGTTGCTACTATGCAACTGGCTCTGGAATGAAAAGCAGCTGTTAATTAGCAGTCCATAATGAAATAACATGTTTTCCACAGAGGTATGCAACCTCTACCATATTCAAATTTACAGTAAATTTAAAGAAGAAAGCTTTTTTTACCCAACTTGCTACCTAAAAACTACTCTCTGGACTATTTGTTTTGGTTCTCTCTGTCTTTTACTTTTTCCTGTTTCATTATACAACAATAATGGCTTCTGATAATCCAACAGATGGTTCAAGTTGCTTTAGAAACCTCACTGGCCATAGACAATAAACTACTTGATTCTTCATACTTAGTTCAAGTGCGGTGCAAGAATCACCATGGTCCAGGATTCTGGAGTGACTGGAGCACACCATATAATCTCAACTTGGGAGGTAGGTCACATGCAGTCGCTTACGTGCAGTAAGTAGTCTTTTGGAATAGAACAGATTCCCAGTTTGGTTTGTTTTGTGGAATGAGTATTTGAGAGCATGTGTTGTCCAGGGAGGTACAGTATGCAAGAGTTGGGCTGAAAAATCCTGTGGAAGTTCTTTACCCTTCTGCTTCTCTTTCTGCGCAGCTTTGCCTGAGATTCTGTTCTTTCCTTTGTACAAACCTTGCATTAGAAGAGTTCTGGACTAATGCATGTAGACTGCACAGTCAGCTCCATGACACCTCCTTGTCTGGCCCTGTTGCTTGCTCACCAAGGACCTCTTCAGACCCAGAAGCAGCGCTTTTTCTAAGATTTTTTTCTGTTTCAAAAGACAGTTGGCAGCATTTAACCTCAATATGAGATTTTTCTCCTAATGCTTTCTCAAACTTTTAGTTTAGGATCAGGCTTTGTAGCTGAACTGAAAGCACAGAACATAGTTTCAGGTTTGTAGATTTAACCTAATCCATCTTGGTTTGTAATGCTGAGTCCCATTCATAAACTACGTAATAGTCCCAGTCGGTCAGTTTCAATGCAGGTGGCTTTAATGTTAAGCGTATTATCTTATATACTGTAATCAACTTACTACCCAAATAGGGTGAGTTCCTGACATGTCGCACACAGTAAGAGCTCTCTTGGACTGAGTAAAGGGCTCGTATGATTTAATGAGGTTCTTTATATCAACATAGTTCCTGCTAAAATGATAGATCATAATGACTTTTCATTCATGGTCGGAGTATATAGGAAGGGAAAGAAACTTTGTTTGGCAAATCCTTGGTCAGTTATCAGGAGTGCTGATTTGCTTTGCAAATTGAGCTGTTTTGGGTTAGCCTAAAGATTTCACGATTTTTGCATTGTATTTTTCCATGCTCTGCTTATGATCAACTGGAAATGTTTTGGTCTGTGTTGTCACAGGTATCCTCTGAACTATTACATGACAGTACTAGTGCTTTACCTGGGTGCTTGCATGTACACCTCCTTACTGTATGCTAAATAGTGTAATATATGTACTTAAATCAAATACCAGGGAAATAACTAAACTTTGCAGAAGGAGCTCTCTTCTAAGAAAGCTGAAAAGACCCTCGTGGCAATCAAGCATGAAACACAGGATGCCTGATTATATGACTAGAGGCCTAACTGGCCCTTAGTCTTTTGGATTTATATCTATATATATAAAAATAAAAATTAAAGTGTGTGTGTGCATTATATATAAAACTATATAGCTTTGAGAATTTTGGGGGGGTAAATACACGTTCTCTCTCACATATGCATATACTGATATTTTTAGAAAGAGTTTATGAGTGTATTGAGAAATAGGGATGTAGAAGAGGTGCAGTAGATACTGTTAGATTATTTTTTATTAATCCTGTTATGGTATATGTAATTGTATTAAACATACATCTCATCACCAAAATAATCCCATTGTGACAAACCTGATGGCAGCCTAGAAAGATTAATTTCTTCACTGCAGGAAGCTCAAATTGGCATATTCTCCCACTGGCCAACGCTAGGATGAGCCAATGGAAGAACAGTGGAGCGTGCAGCACAGCTGGGAGCAGCGAAGCAGCTGGTACAGGAACACTGCCTTGCATTCATGGAGGCACATTAACACCGCCAGAGTAAATGCTGAAATCAGGCAGTTATATTTTTGTACAGCTGACCAGTTTCATGTTCTGATTTATATTTAACATGAAAGTCTTTGACAATGACAGTATTGTAAGTCTGCTCTACTATTTGAGAAGGCCTGTGTTTTGGAAAAAATCCTAAAAATATCTGACGTGGTTCCTCAACTGCGGAAGGCAAACCTGACCTTTTAAGGATTTTCATGCTGGCTTTGGGTTGATCTTTGGCAAACTGTTCCTTTTCAGCAGGTGTGGAACACCTGTGGCTTCCCTAAGTACCTGACTGGTTGAGGTTGAGCTTATGCATCTTTACATGCTTTGCAAATTCCGTATCTTTATGCCTAGGTGAATTACCTACTGTATCACTGCTACCATTTGGTATTAACTACACTGCTGAGATTGTAAAACAAGTTTCTGAGACATTAATCTCCTGCTGACTTCAATAGGAGCAGGAGTAATAACTACTGGAAAGCTTGATTTTTTTTATTTTATTTTTTTTTTCCCAGTCCTCTCTCCCCCAGTTCTGATTAGCAATTCTCTCAAAATCTATGTTCCAGTGTTACAATAATGCTTCAGCTACCATAGGATTTCAACATCCTTGCAGGGTTAAAGGAGTTAGATTTCTTTTTTAATTCCTCCCCCCCTGCCCCAACCCAAACATCACTCTTCTCTTACTTTTACCTGAGGACAATTTTAGTGATTTTAAGATTTGTGGTGTATGTGTTTGTGAGATGAGTTACAGAAGCTAACCCTTTCTAGGTTGCGAGTACTTGTTGCAGTATTTAAATAAGCTGACCTGATGCCTTAAAAAAGTGGGCTGAGTAAAAAGCAGCAATGTTAATCTAGTTTCCCAAGATTTAATTTACAGGAGCCTGTATGATTCTGTGTTTCCCTTGTGCTGCTGTGTATTGCTTTCACTGTACCCTCCAGTGATTTTGTGCTCAATTAATGATTGCCTGGGGATATTAAAGATTATTTTTATCAGAATATAGAAACTTGAGTTTTGGAGGGAGACTGTCAAAGGCTCGTTTCTGCCCCTCTCCCCTATAGTTGTTAATAATAGTTAAGAAGTAGGAAATTTAGAAATACAACTGGATGATAATAATATTTTTCTATTGACATATGCTTTTATGTTTTTTTTTAATTCACATTCTAATCTCAATAGATATTTTTCTCCTTTTCCCCTTCTGTGTAGCTGAAGTCCTGTACTTCCCTCCCAAGATACTGACCAGTGTTGGTTCTAACGTTTCCTTTCACTGCATCTATAAAAACAAAACCAAGATTGTAGTGTCCAAGAAGATTGTCTGGTGGCTGAATTTAGCAGAAGAAATCCCAGAAAGTCAGTATACGCTTGTGAATGATCGCGTAAGCAAAGTTACTCTTTTCAACTTGAAAGCAACAAAACCTAGAGGAAGTTTCTTCTATAACGCGTTATACTGTTGTCATCAAAATAGGGAATGTCATCATAGATACGCTGAATTATATGTAGTAGGTAAGATTCCAGATGATTTTAAATTATATTTTTGGTGCATTTTAATAGTAAGGTCAGAATATTTCCACTTTAAATGCCAGTTAGCTTTTATTGAGCAGTTATGATTTGTAATGCATGTTTTTTGTATAAAAAATTATGTCTTTATTAATAAACTTTCAATGTGTTTTAATTAGATGTGAATATTAATATCACATGTGAAACGGATGGGTACTTAACTAAAATGACTTGTAGATGGTCTGCAAACCCAAACACATTGCTCCTGGGGAGTTCCTTGCAGTTAAGATACTACAGGTATGTATAGCTTTTAATGCAGTCTTTATGTTTGGAAAGTGTTGCTCTGGAAATACTTCCATTCAGGATTCTTTGCTGTAATAATAATTATAAAATGTCCTCAGTTTCTGTAAGCTGGACTTTTTCGCAACTGGAACTCCAGAGGTATTACCTATGTGTGCAGAAAGGGCACCATAGATAGCTGAGTACGCAACATGGATTCTACTTACAATGTTTTTCAGCATTTGTAAAACCTGTAGATGCAGTTTGGAAGCCAGTGCTCTTAAAGCAGATGTGTTTGCTTGTATCAGTTATAAAAATTATTCTTCTAGTTGCTCGTATCTACAAATTGTAAGGAAATAAGGAAAAAAACCATTCACAGTGAGAGTGCCTGAGCATTGGAGCAGTGGCCCAGAGAGGCTGTAGAATCTCTGTCCTTGGAGACTTTCAGATCTCGACTGGACAGGACCCTGGGCAACTTCATCTGACTTTGAATTTAACCCTGCTTTGAGTTGGAGGTAGGACTTGAGACCTCTTGAGGTCTCCATTCAATCTTAGATTTTTCTATAATTCTGTATCTTTTTTTCTATATACAGACAGTAGATAAAAATACAGGGATAGAATTTAATTCATTCCAGATGGAAGAAAATCTTGCTTATAAAGAGAAAATCAAATCTTAATTCATAAAGGGAATATTGCTTTATGAAGGTAGCATCTTTGGTGGCTACAGCAATTCTTAGTTTCCATGGTTTTGGTCAGGTGTTTTGGCCTAGCTTGTTTTCAGGTAGTTGGTTTGATTTTGTCTGTCTTTTGGACAGAGAAGGAGAACTGGGGTGTGGTGTGGAGCAAATACATTATTGTTTGCAAAATACAAACCTGATTATTAAATCAGTGGTGTGATCATCCTTATCTTCATGTGCACAGATATTGCCTGTGATCGTATTGTTTTACCATGAAACTAAAAAATCCCTTTGAGTTACTAATATATATTGAGCTTGAGAGTTTCCTAGAACTGCGTTAGTCTTTATATAAACAAGATAGACAGACAGACAACCCTTCCTGCAAAAAAAATCTTTAGTTTTACTGCTCTGCTGGACTGGATATGCAAAGGTTTTGGCAAACAAGCTTAAATCAGCCCTGAGGGCCTAATCCTTTGGAAAGCTGGACTGTCTTCTCTGTTGGGGGTGGACTGAAGTTTTGAACTATCGTAGTACCCAGGTGAATATTTCTCGGGATTTTGTGGGCTAAGGTAATAACTGGAATGCTTGAGACTTCAAGTGGAGGCTTTTAGGGCAGGATTAGTGACTAGCTGACTACTAAGGTAGGTTTTGTTTCAACTGTCTTCACAAATATGAATATAATGAGTGTATTGCTGGACAGAGACCTTGAAATAAAAACCATGCTGCTCTTGCCATGTTTTTTATTCCCACTTTTTCACAGTTCAGTTTTAGCTAAAAATGTTATTTTCTAATAGGAGGTGATATCTGTACATTTGTTACAGTGTTCTGCTAGAGCAAACAGTGAACATTAATACAGACTGAAAATGCTTCCCAGACGCTAGTATTTATTGTGATCGTTCTTTTTGTTCTTTTTTTTTTTGGTTTGTTAATAGTAACTTCTGAAAGAGGAGAGAAAAAAAAAAAAATCATGGGGGACCACATGAGTGTAGTGACTCCCAAAAAGTTGAAGTATAAGATGTTTAAAAATTTATAGTTATGAAAACACCAGTATCATTTCCATAACATTCTATTGCATATTAGGAACAAAAATACAGGAGGAACTTGAATGTTTACAAGCTTGAAACCAAATGAAATGGTCAGGTTTTTCAGTTGCCCAAGCTTGATTGTAAGAGGCACCATAAATATGTTGGAGTTGCTAGTATTTGCTTAAACACAGGCAAGTCCTCACGATGGAAGTGGGAAGTTAGATGTGTTGCATCGACATCAGACACATCAGGTTTTCCAGGAGCATGCAGTTATTCTTCTTAGTTACTGCTGCAATTACATTTTACAGATGAAATACAAAGCTCTACAGTAATGTCATGTGATAGCTTTGCTGTGTTGGTGTTTTGTTTTGGTTGGGTTGTTACTACATCTTCCTCTACAGTCAGTGCTGCCAACAGAAACAGCACAAAAATGATCATCCTGTAAAAACAGAGAATGCTAAGCTGAACCTTCAAAGCACAAGGCACCAGTTTAATCAATATTAGCTATGTTGACAGGAAGAGGGAGGAGAGATTCAGCTAAGTGTAACTTTTGTGGTTCCGTTGAGTAACTAATACCCTATCTGGCCACTCTTACCACAAGTCTGAGCTGTGCACAAGCTTAGGAGAAATTAGGAGAAATTTGAAAACTTTCCTTTCTGTCACCAGTAAGATGTCCGGTGCCATTTTATCGAGAGTCCAGGTCTCCTCTCTTCAGTTGCCAGACGCAATACTGGCTGTATGTGGGATTTTAATACCACCCTCCAGAACTGATATTTTTATGGGATTTCCATCTTCTGGAGACTTCACTGTACATGTCGGATTGGTCCACGTGGCAGCTTTCCCCTGGACGCCAGTTAGTTATTTTGAAGGTCATATTCCCGGCTGGAGTAAATTCTTGGCTGGAGATCTGCCTTGCTATGTTTATTGCTAATACATACCACTCGAGTAACATGATTTATGAGTATTTGGAGATGCCTGCTCTTGTACCTGTTTCTTCCTGTTGCTATTCTCTTATCAAAAGATTTTGCACTGGGAAGAGCCTTCACGTCCTGCTTTTTTCAGGCTAAGAGCCAAAGCTTTGAGGAGTAACGCTGCAGTGTTATTTATCCATCTAGTGCAGATTCAAGTTCAAGATCTGTCCAAATAATCATCCAAAAACCCCAGATGGTTCCAGTGACACCATTTGTTTTAATTGCCTTCAGAGTTCTATTTTACTGATGCCATGAGTAGCTCATAGTTGCAATGTATTAACTGAATGGTTTTTTTTCTCTTTTAAGGAGCAGAATTTATTGTTCTGACTTTCCAAGTACTTCTCCAAAATCAGAGGTGAAAGAATGCCATTTACAGAAGAATCATTCTTACGAGTGCACATTTCAGCCTATTTTTCTTTTATCTGGATATACCATGTGGATAGAGTTCAAGCACTTACTAGGAACACTTGAATCCTCACCAACTTGTGTCGTTCCAGCAGATGTGGGTAGGTCAAGATTCGTGCATGTCTGTCTTCGCTTGTGACCTTGGATTTCATTCCTTATATGGTGTAGGTAAAGTACTTCTTCAAAGCCTTTTAAATAAATTAGATTGTGGAAAGAACATAAAAACATAAGAGCTTTGATATTGTCTTCTAAAAGACATTGGATTAAACGTTATTTCCATACATCTTCCTTGGCACAGGAGCAGATTGTAACTGCAGCTAATACCTATAAAATGAAACATCCAGTTTTGCATATTTATCTTCTTGGGTGTTTTGCAAAGACATCTACAGAAAATGCAAGTGTTATATTTAAAAAGGCAGTCTCATTTTTAAGGTTCTTGGTTATCTTAATTTTTCTGAAGTTTTCAATTAGTTGTTAAGTTTATCCTTTGATACCGTGTAGCACTACCTGTATTACTTACCCAGTTATATAGTAATTTAAAATCATAGGGACTGTTCATGCTCTTGCATGCTTTTGTAAAGTTTCTTTTGTGACACACAGAACACTTAAACTTGTATAAAAGCAAGAGGCAGGAACAGTGAGTGTGTGAGGAAGCATGCATACAGAGAACATAAATTAAACCGAATTATCTTTTGCATTTCAAAGTTTAAATAGAGTAAGCAAAAGTGAATGACACGGAAAGGAAAGGCAAAGTTCAGGGCATTATAGCTAAGTGGGGTATGGGAATTACTATTATTACTATTAATTTGGTGACCTTGTGGTTTTCAAGGTTGCTCCTGTCCAGTTCACAGAGGGTTGTTTGTGCCTTTTTGACAAGCAAGTTCACCAATTGTCAGAGAACTATTGGGAGCCTTGGGCGTCAGAAAGGAGGGTGGTGTGAGGGATGGCGAGTGGATATCCTGCACTTCTGCTGCTTAGACAATTTGCCAAGAGAACCTGGCACCTTGTCAGCATGGCAGCTGTAGTGTCAGTCTGTGTCGGGCACATCTGTGCTCTCAGTTGGCTGTGCTCTTTTGGGGAAAGATGGTAGCTTTATATGATGCTGCCCAGTTAGGAATTCTAGCAGAGTTTTAGAAGTCTGGTTTATTCAAGTCATCACTTCAAATAAAAAGCTATGAATAGAATTGACCTACACTGAATGAAAAGTGCTCTGTATCATAGTAAAACAGAACATACTCATTCTAGCACCACCCAAAATTTAAAGCTTATTTCGTTGTTGTTGTTGTTGTTGTTTTCTCACCATCTGATTACTCAAAACAAGTTTATTCTAACTTTGCTCTGTTAACAAACTAGGGCTTTGTAACATTCGTATTCAGTCTGCTGGAGAAGCTGAATTTTGTTGGAATTTCCTATTAGTAACATAAAAACTTCACATAATATTTCCATTAATCATTGCATAATGTCCGTCACTGTCTTTATAGGAACTACCTTTCTGGGCCATGTGTGCAGCTACTTTCCACAGTGGTACACCCCATTAGTGCCAGGCTACACCTTTTGCTGTTTGTACCAGGGGAGGTACCAGATGCTGGCACTAATACAAGCTATGTGGTTTAAATTAAAATGAAATGTACTGAAACTTGCCCATGGATTTTTTTTTAATAAAATGTTTATTCTGTAAGGAACTTTGATTTTGATATTTCAACTTAAGATTTTTTTAGTGATTTTAGTTTGGGTCAAAATTTGAATGAATTTCCAATTAGAGAAACATTGCCTTTCTCAGTCAGCAACGCTTTTGCCTGCAATGAATGGGCCAGGCAGCCGGGACTGGTGAATTGTTATGTTTGCATTATAGTGCAGCTTTACTTGGAATAGCAGAGGCCACAATGTGTTACCTGCCACCCTCAGGACAGAGGAAAGTAAACCATGATGATTGGATTTAATGAGAAATGTCAGTGCAGACATTATAGTAATACATTTTTCTTTGAATTTTCTAGTGAAGCCGCATCCCCCTGCCAATGTTAAAGCAGAAATCACCAGGAATGTTGGGCTGTTGAATGTGAGCTGGACAAACCCAATATTTACGAACAATGATCTTAAATTTCAGATTCGGTATGCTGTGAACAGGGAAGAAATTACATGGGAGGTACTGTCTTTTTTAATCTAGATTGAAGCATGAATTGTTGCAGTGCTGGCATTTAGCACGTTAGCTGTTTTTTGTGGAATCTGTGGCACGCAGTGAATCACATTTATAAGCATTTGCATTATCTAGCAAAGGAATATTACTGATTAGGCCACTTTCTCATTGGATTAATTTTTGGGAATTTTGACTATAACAGGTGCCAAAACAGCCTTTTGTTCTTACTCTAAATATTTTGACTTCTGTTACAGCTTTATGAAGTTTCAAATGCACCAACAAGATCAGCTGTGATAACAGTTCAGAAACTTTGTGTTGAGTATGTTGTTCAGGTCCGGTGCAGAGAACTGGGTGGATCAGGTTACTGGAGCAACTGGAGCAGATCAGCCTATACGCTTGTAAAAGATATCAAAGGTACACGTGCTTTCAGAGTGCACTCTGGTGGTCTCTCCAGTTTCAGACTGAGGTGTGACACTGTTCTTTCAAACTGTGTAATCTTGCAGCTCCCTTACAAGGCCCTGAATTTTGGAGAATTATTATTGAAGATCCAGCAAGGAGGCAGAAGAATGTTACACTCCTGTGGAAGGTGAGAACAATTACATTTTAGTCTTTCACTTTGATCCAATAACCATTGGTAGAATTGCCAGAAAGGGAGTACCATAAGCACGTGCTTCCCTGGGAGGCAAACTTGGACGGTCACTGCTTATGGGACTTTGTATTGCAAGGCACTTGGGGTATGAATTCTTTTGTGTTACTGTCTCTTGCTTGGCTGATGCTGGAGGCAAGTAGACATCACTGGTGAATATTGATTGTAATACTGTGGTGCAATGGGAGATGGTTTTGCCTTCTTTGCTCAGTCAGCCTGCCTCGGACTTTACTCCCTTCTGTTGCTATCGCTTCCTCCCCGCTTCTGTTTTTATTCTCTTTAATCTCTCCTGCAGCTAGCTGGCATATGTCAAGCTGATTTTGTACCCTAATCATTACCAAGTTTATAGTAATGTAGTAGGACAAAAACTTTCCTAGTGCTGTGTGGTTGCTCTGGATGGTTGAGAAGTAGCTGAGGTTCAGCACAGACATACACTGGCAGCAGGCGTGTTTCCAGACTTTGGGAAGCTCACGGGCCTTCTGAAGTGAGCTGATTTTTGTAAGGTGGACCCATCTGAAGTTACGGTCAAACTGTTCTTGCGCAGGTCCAATTGCATGCACCACAGCCATACTGAAATGCATGTGGGCCATTAGTCCTTGCTGCTTCAGGAGAGCCCTCAGATCTCTGGGCAGGCTGCAAGCTTCCTTCCCTTTGTGCAGAGACCAGACCTGCTGCCTGAGTTGCACTAATGCAGCTGAAGTGTCAATGCTATATTACATGTTCATATCAGTCTACACTTTCAGTGTTAGTTATACAAACGCTATGGAACAGAGACTTAAAACATGATTTGTTCTAATACTCAGAAAAAAGAATAACATGGAGTCGAAGACTTTAAGTTATGATGAGAGATGCAGTCTTCAGCTGCCAAGGTCTGCTGACCAAGATCTCTGAGCAGAATGTGCCACTGACTCTAGACAGCTGCCTGTATAAACACCACTGCAACTGCATGTAGACTGGGCAAAGCTACGTTAAAAGGTTAATGCAGGACAGGACAGAGAAAAAAAGTACATCAGTGACTGCCCACTCCCGTTTGTCCAGGTTTAGTATGCAAACAGTCATCTGTTCTGTTTTTTCAGTCCTGAAAAATACTAACATAAAACAGTGAGTTACTATAGGAGTCTGAGTTTGTATTTCCTTGTGTCCCCCTCCTGCCCTCCCTTCACTGGAAAGACAGCAAGTAAGTGTGTCAGCTCTCAGAGAGAGAGAGAGAGAGAGAGAAGAAATTAAGTCTTTAAATGGACTACAGTGCCTTTGCTAAAAGGACAGTAGCCAGTCTATAGTATCTTTATTGGGTCATGTTTTCTTAAAGTTGGAGCAGTGCCTTCTGCCCAAATAACATTTGTTTTTGAAATCAAAGACTGGGAAATTAATTAATGCCAATGTTTGCTGCAGCCACTGATGAAGAATCACTCATTGTGCAGTGTGAGCCGATACGTTATAAAGCATCAGACATCAGGAAACACCACGTGGTCAGAATATGTTGATAATGGCACTACCTGTTCATTTCCATGGACTGAACACACACATACCGTTACAGTTTTAGCCATGAATTCAATTGGAGTTTCTGCAATTAATTTTAATTTAACTCTATCACAGCAAATGAGCACAGGTAAGAACACCAATTAATAACCATTTTGAGATATGGAAAATGCTAGGAATCCTTGTGATACTTTTGGACAAAGCTTTCTTTGTAATAAAATTCCCTTTGTTAGAATAAAAAATGTTTTATGATGATACATTCAGCTGTATATGGGAAACAGATTCTGTATCTCACCAACAGAGCTATTTGAAAAATGAAATTTCCATCGCATGAAAATCTTAATGATCTTTGGGGTTGGGAAAAGAGTTGTCTTTCACTGGGCTGTCTTACCTCCGCTAACAGAATATAAAATAATTAATCAGAGACAAATAAAATCTTACTGTAGAACTGGTCTTTCATCTGCTTTGTCTTGGGAACACCCAGCATTCCTGCTAGGGAATGTTTTGTTTTTTCCAAGATGAAATATGGTCTTGTTTCTCTGGCTGCTCACCTGACGGGCTGCCAGAGTACATAGTTTTCAGAGGTTTGGCTTTACTTCCTAAGCAGCCTCTTCATTGATTCGGCTGCACTCTGCTTTATTAATAAAATAAAGGCTATTGCTTCTGAATGCTTCAATTGTGTAACATTCATATGCAAATATATGCTGTGGGAAACATTACTGCAGTCCATTCGTTGAACTTTAGTGCTGTAATGCAAAAAGCATTTTTATGGATAAAATTCTTTCTGATATTGTGTGTAAGCGTATTCTGGAAAGAATATGTACCCTGTGGTTGTTAGCAGATGTAATGAGAAGCATTTGTCCAACTGGATTGTTATCTTGGTGTATTACTTAGATTCAGTAGGATTGGATTTAGCTTACAAGGCTCTTAATGCGTGCTTTACTAGCTAAATGTTGACAGTTCAGTAGTTGTTGATAATTTTTTGGATAAGGAGTGATAATTAAGGAGGTGCACAGGAGAAACAGGATATTTGTTTGATGTCTGGTAAGAAACTTGATCTATTTAGTGTTTGGGACTAGTTGGCGTAAACCAAGCTTTGCTGGCTTAAAGAGAAACGTATTTGCTTATGTGAACTAAAGATCAGGCTTTATTATATAGAAGATAATTAAACAAGTAAATGATGAAGTGCTGAAACCATAGCAATCATTTGTGTGCATGTAGTTTATAGTATACGCCTCTCCTGCTGACCCAGCTCTCATCTCACCTCTGAGCTCATGTAATTCACGGCTGTTTTCTCCTTGTTCTGTCAGTGAATGTTGTGCAGTCGCTTAGCGCTTACCCAGTGAACAGCACTTGTGTGATTTTGATTTGGACGCTTTCACCTCAAATGTATGTGATAACATCTTTTGTTATCGAATGGAAGAACCTTAACAGAGAAGAGGAGATGAAATGGGTGCGAGTTCCTCCAAATATTAGTAAATACTATATTTATGGTGAGTGTTTACTTGAAAATATAACGCAGTACGTTAATTGTTGGGGAACAGAAAAATGTAGCATTACTGAGCTCTGGGATTCCTTTTTTCCCCTCTCTGTGTTTCTGTGATGGCTTTTATGGTAAGGACCAGTAGAGGAATTCTTAATTACCGTTAGAGGACTGATTGTAAAGGATTGACTGTTACATTAATAATCAGGTTAACAAAGAATGAAGCTCAGGAGCGTGTTCATTTTTTGGCAATACAATAAAATTAGTTCTGGAATATTGAGTACACCAGCTAATTATCTAAGTTAACATGCGCATTCCATTTGCATTTTGGCTTTAGGCTTAGAAATTTTTACAATAGCTCCATAAAGGTGTTAATTCCATGACAGAATGATGCTAGATTATCCAATATGGATTAATAGTTCATATCTTCTGATAGTAAAGTATGTATCTATAAAAGATGGCTTTCATTATTCCCCTCTCTGGGCTGATCTGTAGTCTGATATGTGACCAGAGCACTCTGTGGAGGTAATTGTTTAAAAGTAAGATAACAGTTTTGGTTCAAAAGGCTGATTTCGTCTTTCCAGATCACTTTATCTTGATTGAGAAGTACCAGTTCAGCCTGTACCCTGTGTTTGCTGGAGGAGTTGGCAAATCCAGAGCAACGGATCAGTTTACCAAAGGTAACTTACAGGATCTTTCTCCATGTTGTTTATGAAATAGGAGCTTGTAAAAATGAACTTTAAATGCAGGAGAAGTCTGCATCTTATCAGAATAAAAGTCAGTAATAAAGTAATTGTGCTATAACTATAAACAGTGATCTAGACTTCAGTTGCTTTAATTTGAAAACTCTTTGTGGGATTAGTTGAGTGAGGGACCTGAATTCCTGTGCATCTAACTTTAATAGCTGAGATCCTAGGTCCCTGTGATTCTTCACTCTCCAGTTGTGTTATTCTCTTATTTCATACGCTCTGATTTCATTTCTTAATAGCAAGGGAGCAGTGGCTGCCTCCCACAGGGATGGAGGAGTCATGTCAGTATTTAAAATAATTCCTTCCTTTTCCTCTATTTGTTCTCAAGGTAAAGGTTTGTTGATGTGCAGTAAAACTGTTTATCAGGGGGTTTTTGTGTGTAAGCTGTTGTTTCTACTGTTTGTTATTACCCTGTTGCAGACTACTTGTTCACAGACAAATTATTTTACTGCATTATTATCTGAATTCCTTTTATTTCCAGGTGGATATGAAAATGAGAATAATGCCAGCCTCTATGTGGTTCTACCAATAGTTATTTCAACCTCAGTTCTGCTGCTTGGAGCATTGCTGGTTTTGCACCAAAGGTAAGTTGTTCACTGTCATATAAAAGTCCCAGAAGGCCTTTAGAAGAAGGTGATGCAGCTTAGATCATGCCTGTCTGCTGAGCTGGTGGGCAGGGTCTTTCTGGGGAAGGCTAGGAATTATTTTTATCATATATTTGATGTATTGTACTGGAAGGCAGCGGACTCTGTGGAATACAGCACCAAGAATTAAGGTGTCTTGAGTGCACAGGCTTGTTACCTTGTGAAAGTCAGACCGTTGCCCTTTCAGGTCTGGTGTCCTTGCAGTAACGTGATGATCAGTGCTGTTCATTTTCACTGGGAAGTATCACTTCAGCCTATACCACATACTCCTCACTTCTGCAGAGTGATTTATGGGCAAGTTAATGGGTGTCATGTGCTCTGAATTTGTAAAGCACTCTTGAGTTCCATGTGCAATTGTCATCACAAACTAAGGTCTGAAGTAAAAGCCAGTTGAAACAAATCCCTCTGAGTTTTGTGGAAGGTGGGTTGGGGTCATGTTCAGCAAAGACTGCCTGTACCTTTTATATTTTGCTAAACTGCCACTTGGTATGTCACTTCTTTCCTTCTTTTTTCTATTAAATTTTGGCCATCTATAACATCTAAAATGATTTGTTTCATTGTCATAGTGTTCTGGGTAAATAAAATCGCACAGATTCCTTTTCTGACATAGCAAAGGTGAATGACAGCAGTACAGAATGTATGAGAACAGTACCAACTTCAGAATTTACCTCACATTTCAGAATGAAGAAACTGTTTTGGGAAGATGTTCCAAACCCCAAGAATTGCTCCTGGGCGCAAGGAGTTAATTTTCAGAAGGTGTGTATTTCCCTGGTGATGCTTCTTCCCCCACCCCATGGGTCTGACTGCTCTTTGCTCAGTACTGAACTCTACCTGTTGGTTAGAATAGACCCTGCCTGAATTACTGAACGGAGCAACTCGGAGCCTCAGAAGTTAGCAATACAGCGGTTCTCTCAGCTGTAGAAAGCTAGTATGTGGAAATGGGCCAGGACCAGAGACCAACACCTCTTTTGAATGCAGGGGGTGTTTAAATTTCAGGGCAATTAGTAAACAGTTGCAGAATCCCATAGGTGTAATGCTAGTGCACCTCAGTGAGTGCCAGGTGTGTATCAAAGGCCAAATTCTTTGCTGGGATAAACTGCCTCTCCATTTGGCACGTGAATCGGGAGCTGTGATGTGATGAGTTGTGACAAGTAAGGGTCTTTACATGGTCTTAGGCAGTTTGCACCAGCAGACAAAGTTTCTCATGGTCTCACAGTTTGATGGTGTGTAATCATTGAAAGAATAATCTAAATTCAGGCCTGTTATTTCTAAAAGTAAGAGCATCTAATGGCAGAAGATTTTTCAGGTATTTAATTTGCTTTCCCAGTGAAGGTTTCTTTTCTCATCTTTTATTTTATTTCATTTCATTTAAACAGAGAATGGACATTCTTTGAAGTCTAATCATGGTCACTGCCTGCTGAACCATTGGGCCAGCTCCCAGGCTTCCTATACAGAATTGTTAGAAGATTTTTCTATTTATATTCAGAAGACAGGAAGCACAGATACAGTACAATGCTGATTTGTTTAAATATAATGAATCCTGGAAGTAGCTCTGTCAAAAATCTAAAAAGCCCTTGCAAAAAATTAGGAGCAAGTGCCATATTACAGACCAAAACACGGTTTGTCACTTGCACAGGCAGAAGCACTTTAGATTTGGTGGGTTTAACTTTTGTTTATTGCCCTACTGACTAAGGCTGTGACTGGCAAAGGGCTGAATACTTTCAAGCCCTGGGTTTCAAAAGGAGTTGAAAGAGCCCAGCCCTTCCCAGGATGCAGCCGTGGAAGCAGAGACATCAGACTGGTTTGAGATTTATCCAGCTTGAGCGCAAGATCTGCCCAGTTACTGACTTCACTTGAAAGTGTGTTTTTATTCTAATTGAGTATTTGTTCAACTGAGAGCTAGTTTGGGAGTTTCCACTGGCTCCAGGCACATCAAAGTGATCAAGTCTCTTATTTGCACAAGTACTTGGTTGTCCCATTATGGTCTTTTGAACTTTTTACATGCGTTTGGGTGCAGCAGCAACTCGGAGAGTGTAGAAACTGGGTGTCTGTTGTGCCTTACTGTTTTTTTATTTGCTTGCTTTTTCCTGAAAATACCAACGTGCATGTTACTGATATGGCTTCTTCATTTGTTATCATTTAAACATGCAGCCACATCAATGCAGATGCCTGAATAATCTCTAACATTAGATATGCGTTTGAAAAAACAAGCCAGAAATCCTCAAGGAAAATCTGATTTCAGTGGTGTTAAGGCAGTTTCTGCCTATTTTTTTTACTTACAATTTTTTGTGGCTTTTTAATGTATGCTGAAGTACTTACTTCTCTGATGCACCAAGCTGCATGTTTTAATGTTAAATGAAGCTCCTGGAAATCCTTCTGTTGGGGAAGATGCAGTTGTGGTCGGATGGAGGGAAGAGTGGATGTTCTCCAGCCTCGTGGCAGCAGTAGCATTGGCTGGCGTTAGCAGAGCCTGTGCCTCTGGCATGGTCTAGAAAACGAAGTGTGTTTTACTTGTGCAGGTTGTTAAATCCCAGACCAGTCTGAGATGTCTGCTTCCATGGCTGCATCCGGGGAAGGGCTGGGCTCTTTGAACAGCTGTTAATTGCAGGAGTATAAGTTGCACCGGTGCACCTGTATTTGTCTATTTAATCTTTTCAACTATAGCAAAAGGAGCTCTTGATAATCCTCACTGTCCCCAATTGCAGAGGTGCATGAAGTTTGCATGTTGGATTTAGCATGTTGGAAATGATTCTCTTCGCCGACTGGTGGAGCAGAAATAAGTGCATTAAAGTTGATGAAGTTTTAATTAGGAAAGGAGGGTAAAGCTGATACCCTGGTGATACTGTTCCATATTCATATGCCTTGTTCTATAATTAATGGAAAAGAAATGATGCATGCAAGTAGGAAAGAAACTGAAGTTTGACATGATTTTTGACAGCTTGTTATGCAGTAGAAAGCACGCCTCTTCCATACGTTGTACTAATCTTACTGGAAAACGTTGCTTAATGTTAATCGCACTGAAGGCACAGTGCCTGTCCTCAGAATAGCATGATCATCTCTCGCTCACCTCATGAGTGTCCAAGGCCAGAACGCATTCTTTGAAATTGTGTGCTTAGGGCCAAATCCTGCTTTTATACATGTGCATGGAATTTCCAGTAGAAAAAGCAGCGTATAGTACTTGTATGGTATTTTTCCTTAGTTTTATTACAACTGCATTGATTACATAAATAGCCTGTATACCACTACTGGGAAGTTCTGATGTCTTTCTGAAGGCATTTGATGTAGAACTCCTGTCGTGTCCTGGTACGTATCAGTATTAAATCCTGGAGTCAACATCTGATCATTACTTTGTATATTCAATATAGCACATTTGGTACTCCAGAACTGCATCTATCCTGATTGTATTGCTCACAGCAGCAAGAGTTTAAAATCGTAGTCTAAACCAGGCAAGACTCTGTCTTGCAATCCTTTACATGTATGCACAATGTCAAAATCATAAAAATTCCTCTTATTTGCTCAATAAATTAGTAAATAAAAATAAAAAAGCTTTAGGACCTAGTGTTGGAGAAATTACTTAAACACAACTACAAATGTTTTACAGGGGAATTAGTATCAATCTTGCAAGGACTCATGCCTTTCTAAATTACCCCACTATGTCCATGGGGTTATTTGCAATGTGTAAAGTTAAATATATGTGAAAGTCAAAATCTGGTCTTGGCAGAATTAGGCCAATATCATATTTTGATGTATCTGTGTTTAGCAACTAGAGTGCAAAGTAATTTTGACTTTAACCTGTCTCAGGTGTGGTAACTGGCTTACAGCTCAGAGGTAGTCTGTTGCTTATGAGACAAATACAACCTAAAACCTAGACTGAACAGGGAAGCAAAATACAATGTTGTTTGAAATTCCTTGTTTGTTTGGATCTCATTTGCGGAGTTTGGGAACTGGTGACCTGAGATTATGACTTTTCTCCCAAGTTTTATGAAACTACTTTGCCTGTTGTTTAACACAGTTTGTGCCCAGATTATACCATGCATGCATATACTGTGGAAATACAGCACTATTCACGCAGTTTACTCTGTAATTGCTGATATGCTATAGTTTTACATTTTCTCAGGACGTTGGATTATGCAATGTATTTGATTAAATATCTGACATGTTTTAATAAGTGATGTGTCTGAGTTGGCAGATGGTGGCCTTTGCCAAACAACATACCTGTCTTTGAATGTGATGTATCGAATCTTTGCAGGCAATATTATCTGTATGTTTTCTGTGGTACCCATATGCGTTTATAAGAGCAGGTACTTGGGGCTGGGGTGAGGGAGCAAGCAGATTTTGGGAGGAATATAACCCATCTCTGTTCAGGATAAACCAGCTGCCTGTTGCAGGAGGGCAGGTATCAGGAGGAAACATGGTGTTTTGGTTTTTCAAAAGCTTCCTGATAATAAGTGTCTCCTATTTTGAAAATGCCACTGTGGGCAATATACGCTGACTGGACTGTTAGTCTGCTTCGGCACAGCAGTGCCTCTGCTCCTGTCAGTTCATAGCAAACCTGTGAGAGGGAAGATAGCTTTCATTGGGGAACATAAGCTATGATTATTATGGCTTGATGTATACAGCATAGAGCAGCCTACAGCTCATTTCAATAGCTGGTTTAATTTTATATGTGGTTATTGACTTTATTTTGAAGACTAGGAGAGATTCCAGTGTGCAGGTTGGTTTCGGTGTGGGAAGGTGATGGACTTGTGTGGGGCAAGTACCAAAGCACTTAGAAACCTGCTCGCCAGCTTTGCCGCGTGAGGGCACAGGCGTTACTGATAGCTAGTCTAGACTAAAGTAGTAGCCTAAGATACGCAAGTTAGTGTACTCTTTTCTATAATTGTATACTAGTCTAAGTATTTTGACATGTTCCTAGTTGTTTTGGCAGCTTTCCTGCTGTAAAATATGGTTTGCTAATATGCACAAAATCTGTTTTTATCTATTTGTTTTGTCTTGAATTCGTTAGGAAATGTATGTTTTTCAAGTGACTTTTCCTTTGTAGCTAGGAGTTGCAGTTTTGCTGTCAGTTCACGCTATTGTGTATTTTACATGCATATATATTAGGTAGTAGTAAGTAAAGCATACATTTCTGCAAAATCAGTGTGTGTTTCTATTCATGCAGTTCAAACATACAGCTGCTATTCAAATGGGAATGCTCTAAAAATACTACGGAAAGGCTGAATTTGACCCTAAATAGTATAATCCTAGCAGGGAAAGTTACTTTAGTTGACATGTAAATGATTAAGTCTGTTGTTTATACAATCTAAATAAAAAGCCAAGGATGTCTAAGGGCATAAGACCTTTGTCTTGCAAAGCACTTGCGTGTGTTTTTAACAGTATGTGCATGTTTATTAATGTCAAAAGGAATGGGACCATTCAGCTGCTTCTGTTTCAGCTTGAACGATAGGCTGTCTTGGCTGGAGTACTGAGCACTTCACAGAACGCTTGCTTTGCAGCACTTGACACACAAACAGGTTCTCGCTTTTGTGTCTTGTCCCTCAATCTTCGCCTACGCGCAGACAGAAAGAAAAGAGGAAATGTGTTTTAGAGGATTTTCAATTATATACTCTTACTGAAACTATGGGGTTTTTGTCTGTGATTCTTAAAATCAGTAGCTTCGTACTGAAGTAAAAATAATAGACGAGCATTAAAATATATGTTTTCTTCTAGCCTGAAACTTTTGAGCATCTTTTTATCAAGCACCCCGAAGCAATGTCATTTGAGCCTCTTCTTCTGGAACCAGAAATAGTGCTGGAAGACATCAGTGTTACTAAAGTGTTGAAAAAAGAAGACAGACAAGATTTTTCAGTAATTGATTCAATGTTTACAAAAATTCAAGACTCTGAACATGACTCTGCTTGCTCTAGCAGCCATTTCAATAGTAGCAGCTTCTCCAAGAGCTCCCGTGATGACCAAATCGGTGGAGAAATTACAAGGCAGTCCGATATTAAATATGCTACTATTATCAGTAACTCCAGATCAAGTGGGCTTTATGAACAGAAAATGACTCTAAGAAGTTGTTTTGATAGATGCTTCTTAGCTGAAGATTCCTTAGTTACAGGTGCTTTCTCAAGTAGCTCTTGGGAGGTGGGAAATGGGGCATTCCTTTTATTACGTGATCCGCCCGGCAGGCAGCCCAGCAAGACTCTTTCGCTTTCCCTTATTTCTTCAGAGGGATTTTCGGAGCCTTCAGATCAGGATGACGCTTTCACAGACGGAGATAGTCCTGAGCGGAGCCTGTATTACCTAGGGATAACATCACTGGAAAAAAGAGAAAATGACGTTTTTTTAACAGAAGGTTCCGGGGTGATGTGTCCGTTCCATACAACCAATGTCCTCAAAGATGTGGGGTTTCTTCAGCATACACCGCCTAATTTGAATGTGTGTATCCAAAGTAGCCTGAAGTATAAAGCCATTGTGCCATATGTGCCGCAGTTTCAGATGACTGCTGCCAAGGTGCAAGAGACCACAGAGAAAAACTCTTAAGTCATCACACCATAATTTGATACTCTTAATGTTTTTTTAGGTGTTGATACCTTCCCCTGTTTTTCCCTCTCCTGACTTCTTTCAGGGGCTCTCCTGTTTTGAAGCTGGGTAACTGATTGTATATTTGAGTGCCAGAGTTTTAGTAGGAAGAAATTCCATTTCTTGACCTAATTTTCAAATGTGGGGCCTTCCTTCAGAGATTGGATCATGTTCAAATTACCCTCTGGTGCCAGATGACCTATTGTTGATGCCCGTTAGGTGTACGTCTGAGCAGCCCCGTGAAGAACCGCAGTTGAAATTGGACTCAGTGCCGTAGACGTTCGGGTGAGAGGATGGGACGTGATCCAGATGCAGTCTGCGCCGACGCTCGGTCAGCTCTGCGCGCTAGGCTGCGGTCTGTCCCCAGGGCAGAGCCGCCGACAGCTTTGTAATCCCTCGGTAGCCACAGCCGGCTGCTGTGAACGTCCCTGGCCACCACGTTGCTCGTCTGCAGGGCAGAGCATGGCAGCACCTTCCTGGAGTCATCAGTGCCTGACCAGAGACTCTTCCTCCAGCTGGGGAGAGGTAGAGGAGTCGGGGCTTTTGCAGGCTTTGGTGTGGAGATTCCCAAACGCTCCTCAAGGGCTGGGAAGGATTCAAGCAACGTATACCAAAGGAACACAGCTCCTCTCTCATGCATTTACTAAATGGCCCTTTACAGTCCCGATGCGGATTGCAGCCGGTTCTGTAGCAGTGGGCTTCTTTCAATTGATTGTTGTCAAACAGGACCATGTTTTCCACAGGGGTGAGCACAGTGTGTCTGTTGGCAGTACAGACCCGTACACACGTTTCTTCTCTCTGTTCAGGAGTAAAGTATCGCTGCAAACATGTCAGCAAACTGTGTTGAAAGAGCTTGTTCTTGTTTTAGGGTTTGCTTGGAGACCCTGAGGGCAGGATAGAAAGGAGTGACCTACTATGTACGTGTGTGGTGTTTTGGGGGGAAAAGCTCAAATGTGTCATTTTGCTGGGAATGATTTGGGACACGGAGTGCTACAGACTGAGTCGACCTGGATGCGGTGCAGCCACTGGCTGCTCAGAAAGACTGCCAGGTTATGATACATAGGTATCCACTTGGACTGGTGGTAAATAGATGCACTGTACAAATACCAAATATATTTGTTAGGCTTTTTTTTTTTCTCCGAAATTCTGATGTATTTATTGCTTAGCCGACCTCTGCATTAAATTGAGCCTGTGAATACGCAGATAGTCCACGTGAAAAAGTCAGAACGCTCTATTTCAGGTGTTGAAAGGGAGGCCCTGACCAATGATGGCAAACTTGTGGCTGCTGTTCGGGGTCTTTTTTAAAGTAAATTGAAAATACTCATCAGTAGTATCAAAGAGCTGTAGAAGAAACTGTGAGGTCAGAGACATGTGCCGAACAGTGCATCAGTGTGTAAAACACTCCCTGAAGAAGTAGTGGTTCCAGTAGCTAAAGACTTACGGTACTGCAAGAGGAAGAGAATCGAAATTCTTGCGGCTACATTAATTGTGGCCTGTTATCTGCGTAAAATGATGTGCTTGGAAGTAAAATGTCCACATTTTTGTTGTTGAACGTGAGATTCTAGTACAAATGGTACTGCCGTAAAACTAACATCTCTTCCAAACCCCTTTCCTAAGAGCCCACAGTAGAAAAGGCAGTAATTTGATCCAAGGATCCTGTATTCTTGATCTTCGGTGAGCTAGCCTGTCGGTATGGACTTGGAGAAGTCAGTTTGCCTTCACAAGCCCTGCTCCCCTCAGCTGAAAAGCTTCATGATGGAAGGAAAATTAGGTCTTGGAACTGAGCTGTATTTTCTGGGATAAGCTGGTAAAGAAAAAACACACTTACTTGCAAGCCAAATATATTTTTTGTACTTCATAGTTAGTAAATATTTTTGTATACATGCCTTTTCAAAGAACTATTTTGAGGAGCTAAGAAAGATTAATATATTGTGTATTCCAAAGCTAAATTTATCTGAAACTTATATAGCCAATTAAAAACAAAAGGGCAAAACCCAGCAACAATAGTAAATGATAGGAGAGGTGTGGAAACACTTTAATATATTAGTGATAAGAAATTCTATGGAGCAAAAGGGACCAAAGCAAATATATATCTGCACTTTGAATTTAAGAGAAGCTTTATCAAAAAAACCACTGCTTTTTCTCAAACAAGCTGCTAAGCTGGCTCTTGCTGGGGGTCTCTGTTTCTGGATGTTGAATATGACACGGATCTAATGTACTTGTTTCAGAAATATTGCATGTGGCGGGGGGAACTAAGACCTGGTTCGTGTTAGTAGCCAAAACTCACTGTCACTTGAAAATGTGGTTGGAGGCTGCAGGGACAAACCTGAAGGTTCCCGTAGAGTTCCAGGAGTAAAGCTGTGATTAGCACCCAGGTGAATGCTAAACTTAGAATTCTATTTGAAAAAAGAAATTCACTCCTGCCGGCACGTGAACTTGATGCGGCACAACCTCCAGGGTCCTAAGAGTGCCCCAGGAATGGACTCGGGTGTTGGATTCTGCCTCTCCTGACGGTTTGTCCACCGGATCCAGCATCCCCTGAAGAAGCTTGAAGATGCGGGGAGGCTAGTGTAGGTCAGCTTTCCCACCAAACCCGCCCCAGGTAGTGCCGCAGGGATCCCTCATGTGGTGCAACCGAATTTGGGGTGGAAGACCCAGATTCCTGCACATCAACCTTCACCTCTTGTTAATCGGTGACGCAGAGGTAATGTGAACTATTGAAATGCAGTTTTGTGACAGCTGCCGTAGTATAACCGTATCACCTTCTGTTTGGAGGAGAGAGTCCCCTCCCAGCGCCCCTGCAGCACACCCATCTGCTGAAACTTCTTGATGTTGGGAAGTGAAAAGGGTAGCGCAGCTGTCTGTAGACTGGAATAATAAACGCATGGTTCATCTTGAGGTTTGGATTTCTTTAATTACAATGTTCAGAAAAATTCTTTAGTTGTGTTTGAAGGTCGTCTTGCTCAAGAAATGAAAAGCTCTCGTTGATTTTACCATACAAAGTCCTTATCCAGTAACCCTGTAGGGACAGGAGTCCCATCGACCATGGGAACGATCAGCTGAGTGAACCAGTGAAGGCTTTGCTGGGAACACGGGAAAATGCAGGAGTTAATCTTCTGTCCCCCGTCATGCAGGACTCTGACGTGCCTCAGAGCTGATGGTGGGAGAGCGTTTGCAGCCTGGACTTGCTGTGATGCCTGCAGCTGTGCTCGAGGGTTGCTGTGTTAAAAAAGAAGTGCAGAACATCTTCCCTCGATGGAAGTTGGCAGGTACCCAGGTATGGCCACCTGTGGGAGTCCAGCCTGTCCTCCTGGGTGCTGCTGCCATCCCAATCATGGTTTTTTCCTAATGGCCAGAGCAAGAGGTGCTCTTTAGAAAAAGAAATCGATGTGAATGTAAGAAATGCTGCAAATATTAGCTGATCTTTTCTGCTTCAGCAAAAAGAAAAGATTTTAAGTATAATTACTGTAGAACCAAGTGATTTAATCCCTTAATGTAGGTGTGCCTTTTCTGAAGCAATCTCCATACCACATCTCCAATCCCTAAGTTTCTGACAGTGCAGGTAAACCCAGGTCCCGACCCATAGTGAAGGGCAGGACACAGCTGTACGAGTTTATTCAATAAATACTTCCTAAAACTGGCTCTCAGTCTGGCATTTTCATCCATATCCAATGGACATTCAATCCCGCTCTTCACCTTTCTTTGCTCTTGTATAAAGCCAAAATCTGCATATCCTGAATCCACCATCTGCTGCTGTCTGCCTCTGCCCTGGTCTCCGGTTACGGTTTCAGCTCCAGCCGCTCCTGCGGGCAGCATCTGCCTCTGGGAGAGGAAATTAAGAGCTGGGGTCAGTTATCGCATTCTCCTCTCACCATTATTTTCTTCCCTCAACTTCAGGTCAATTTGTTTGTTCAACAAAGCTGAGTACTTCTCCTGCCATGTTAGATAACAGTGTTTTACGCTGTGTTTGCAGTGGTTTCCTCCTTTCACAGGGTAGCTGATACACGTACTTTACCCAGGAGCAAAATCTCATTTGTTTATTCCTGAGCGAGAAAAAGATGGGCAGGTACGGTGCCTGGGCGAAAGCATTTTGTAAGGTAATTTTGGAGGGTTGTTTTCCTTGCAGAGCTGCAAGCAGACAGCCCCTCCTGCCTTCCCTCGATGGCTTCGTGTCTGGTGCTTTGTCACGAGAAGGGCTGGACCAGCAGGCGCCTGGCCGGCTGCGTGTGCTGAGCAGCTGCTCTTCCTACCGGGGTTGGGTTTTGGTTGTTGGAGACTTGAGGCTCAGTTCCCCTTCGATGTACTGGAGATACACTCCACCCACAGCAAGAGAGTTTTCCTCGTGCCTGTAGTGGGTTTGAGTGTTGATTTTTAAGAGCAAATACTTTATTTTTAAGTACGCAGGAACTCGAAATGCTGTACAGAAATTATGTCTGCAAGCACAACCCCTTTTCAGGCACATTTCTTACAAAAGCCAGTGAAATTTAAATATGCTATTACACATTTAGAATTGAAATTATCAGAGGTGAAAACTGCAGAGGAAACTGAATTTCTGTATCAATCTCCCAAGGCAGACTTTTGCCGACAGCTGGACTGTCGTAGCCAGAATAGGAGCTGCTACTCAGCTTCCCCCCACCGACAACTTCAAAAAGCCTGTCTGCTGAGGCAGCGGGTGCCAAGGGACGCAGCGAAGGGCTGGAAGGAGAGGTTCACGCTCAGGACTTGGGTACTCGAAGCTGTCTGAAATGGAACGGAGCCAGGAGTCCAGGCTCGGTGCCTCTCCTGGGCTCCGGCCCCGTCTTGGCAAGACACCTGGCAAGTCCCTGCCAAGAAACGAGGAGAAAGTAGGGAAGAGGGTCAGGCCGTGATCTGCATCAGAGTCTTCCTCCGATTGCTGGGAGCAAAGCGGGTTTCACGTGATGACCTTCGTCTTCATCTCAGCTCTGACGCGGTCCCCTCTGGCCAGGGCCGCTCCTGGGCTGGGTGCCTGGGAGAGCCGAAGGGGCTTGTCTGCCCTGGGGCACGGCAAGGGAGGAGAAATGCCACAGCAACACATTTTGGAGCATCCGGAGAGCACAGTGCCACCATAAACCCAGGGCTTGGCTGCGGGAGTAGCACAGCACAGCTTCTATTTGCTTCTAACAGTGAAACTGTTAATGCTTCCCCATAAATGTACCTACGCCTTTGCTACAAGTAATTAATTCAATGTTAATTCCCCGTAACGTTGGTCATTTTGCAGAGAGATGGGGGTTTTTTTGCTATGGCTCCATACCCACCAGGAAAGGCTTTTCAATGTAAACTGGACAAGCAATTAGGAGGAACCACGTGCAGCTTCTGAAGTACATATTAAGCCCTAATATTAAGCTCTTGCAAATTAATTTTGAAGAGCATTCAGGAGTATAGCTCATTTATCTAAGAAAATTAATCAATGTGTCATTATTCCTTTGACATGTCACTTGCAGCTACAGTTAAATGCCCTGATTTTTTTAAACTGCAATTGATGTTTGAAGCAGCAAGAAACTGGTTTTCATATTTTGTACATGTGTAGATTGCGAGTCTGTCTTTGAGCCATTGATCTGTGCAATCAGCCTTGGGTTTGAAAGTTTGCAGTAAAACGGGGTTTGGGTTTTTCTTTTCCCCTTGCATTAACTGTGAACTAATTCCTTTTCTGTATGTGGCTTTCATTTCTGGAGCATTTACGGTAATTATTTCCCACTAACGAGAGTGTAACTTGAAACACCACTTTCTAACAGTGTCAGAGTAATTTTGTAATTATTTTTGTGAATAAAATGTTTATTGTTGACGTTACTGTTGAATAGGTGTTTGCCTATTGTAGCGAGCCTTTGCCTCCCGTGGGAGCCAGCAGTGTGTGAGAGCCAGTCCTGCCCCCCTGCCAAGATTTCCCCCTCATGAACTCCATCACTGACATGTTTTGTTTTTTTTTTTAAATTGGGAAATCTTGAGAGTTTCACTTTGCAGTTTACTGGACCTGGACCTTGAAGAGACCAGAGTTGCCTTATAATACACAGCATTTCTGTCGCCTGGCTCTGGAAATGTAACATACTGTAGTCCTGCAGTGTCCCACGCTGCGCAGCCGGACGCAGGGCAGAGCTCAGAGGAATCAGGGGCAGGTGTCCCCGCTTTTGCTAGGATGGACTATCCTAAGGGTCTTTTCCAACCTAAATGATTCTATGATTCTGTGATCTGGCTCACTTGTTGCGCACACACCTGGTCCTTCTGTGTCTGCGCTTGCAGGTGCAGGTCGAACCGATATAAAGAGATTTCTTGCCTTTGTCCCTGCTCGAATCCCTCCTTCGTTAGTGCGGCTGGCACGGCACACGTAACCTGCTCCATGTCTGCTCTGGTTTTTGGCATTGTCCTCCCTCCTTTGAGTGAAATATTCTCCTGTGATGAGACACTGCAAGGTATCTGTGTTATTTTGAGCAAGCTGACAAAGGCATCGTGGTGAGCAGCTCCCTTGACCCACAGTCACACAGTTCAGGCCAATTTGGGACAGAAATGGCAACACGAAGCCCTCGAGCACCCTGAAAAGTCACCGAGTCCTCTGGGAGCCAGGTTGTCCCCATCTCCCCTTCCCCGCTCACGCCTTCGCCTGAGGAGCCATTGCCACCTGCCCGGCCGCTGCCTGGCGTGGGGAAGGAGCCCCTGTGTCCCCACCCTGAATTATTTTACTTTACAGGGTGTTTCTGCGCCCTGCGTGCTCACCCGCTCTGCGCTGCAAAGTCCCGCTTTGCACGTGGGCTCTGCCCACTGGGAACTGTCTCATCCCTGTGAGTGCCACAGAACCTGGGGGGATGCGCCAGGCATGACCAGGTTGCACCTCTCTACCCCAGGAAGCGTGGAGGGTCAATGGCTCACTTATTTCTGGACAGGTAAAGAAAAGTCCGGTGATGCAAGCAGGATTTGCAGCTAGATGCTGGAGGGGAAGAGGGACCATTGAAAGTTGGGTTTTTTTCCAAAGAAATACATAGCCAAGTTTGTTGTGGGCTGGTGGGTTTTTTGCCTTTAAATAAACACAGAAGAGGTAAAATTACCTCTTTAGGTATTTCTTTTATAGCCACTGTTTCCCTGACACCTCCATGGGAAAGGACTGAAATCCATACCTACCTCCTTCCTCTGCATCACCTGCTGCTGCGCTCACCCAGACCAGCGCCCCGGGGAACCTGCTCTGAACTAGGTAGCTGGTGGATAGACAGGGATGGAGAGGCAGGACATGTTCCTTTTTATGTGTCTCTCTCTGTAAAAAAAAAACCAGTCAAAACCAATATGTGTGCTGGGGCAGTAGTATTCCTTTTTGGAGACTTGTAAGGTTGTCTGTAATAAATTATACAGTGTGATGCACTTCTGGAGTGTGTTTTCATAGTTAACTGAATATTTTGAGTAATAATATTCTATGCAATACAGTTAATTTTATTATCCTACTTTATTATAGTTTTACTGTGGTAAACTACCACTGCCACTAATATAAGCTATCCCTACTGACAAGGCATACAGGGTATGGCCAGAGCACAATGGCTTTGGAGGATGTATTGCGTTTACAGGTGTAATGAGCGCTATCTCTGTAAGTGCACTATCTTCTTCCTTCCTGCAGTTTATATTTAGAAGACCTGCAGGTGAAATTTGGTGGAGCAAGTAGTCACTGGCAAGTTAGGCAAATTCATCTGCGGGTACCAGCTGGGGCCAAGCTGCTGAGTATGAACAGCTATTTCCATACCTCCTTTCTGCACAGAATTTGTACTTAATTTCCTCAATTCCTCTTTGCTGGAATGTGGTTCACCAAGCCTCACCTCACCCTCGCCTCCCACCGCAGAGGATCCAGCCTATGGTACACAACACCGGTCTGCGCAGAGGGAGCTGGTGGCTGGGACATGGAGAAGAAACGTCCCCTGCATGCCTGCATCGCTCCGCTGCCCCGGCCAAAGCCCCACTATCGCCCACTTGCTCTGTTTTTCATGGCTCACTGCTGGCCAGGGGCAGAGGAGATCCCCCCACCTCACCGAGCATCCCTGCATCTCTCTGAGCCACAGGGTTTGACTTTCTGTTGCTGCTACCAGGGAGATCTGTTCTGTCCAGTTAAATCTCAGTGTGCTGACTCAGTGAGTGTTTTATGATAATAACACAAAACTACTTTTATGTAATAAAATTGCCAGCCTCACAGGACACTCCAAGAGCCTTTAGCTCGTCAACGAGCTACTGGCCCCCAAATCTGTGCAGGGCAGGAGAGACCCCATTTCTCTCTGCAAGAGCTCAGCAGGTCCGTCATACAACCTGGTCTCTCACCGAACGCGCACTCAGGGATGGAGGAGTGCCTGACACACCTGGATGGACTGGAGAAACGACGGGAACCTCATGAAGTTCAACAAAGAAAAATGCAAAGTCCTGCACTGGGGAGGAGTCGCACACACCCCCCCCCCCAGCCCGGGCACCAGAACAGGTGGGGGGCCAACTGGCTGGAAAGCAGCTCCGCAGAGAGGGACCTGGGGGTCCTGGTGGGCACAGAGTCGGCCGTGAGCCAGCCATGTACTCCTGTGACAAATAAGTCCCCCAGCACCCTGGGCTGCATTCAGAGCATGGCCAGCAGGTCGAAGGAGGTGATCTAAAAATACAGAAGTGAGCAATACATGCTTCAAATAGTTAGCCAGACTGTGATTTTGCGTGGATGTTCCAGTTTATGTGTTCTCTATTGCAGAAAAAGTAATTAAAATGCAGGTTTCCGGTGTGAACTTTTGTAAGGGGGAGGATCCCATTCCTCCAGTCTTCCTTCTGCCGGGAAAGCAACAGGAGTTAATTTTGTCAGGGCTTGAATGGAATCCATAGGCCCTGGTGTGCATCCAGATTTTTTCCGACGTGCAACAATAAACCACTGAGATTTCAGCACTTGACCCAGTGGCCAGATGCTGCCGTTCACAAAGACTCGGTGGCAGCATTGTGGCTCTCACAATGGAGCACTGTGCTACTGGCACGCAGCCCCAGGAAGACCAAAAGGAGCCGCAAAAATAATTTCCTTTCAAGAAGAGCCAAACTGGAAATACGCAGCACCCTCGTGGATGGAAAACCGCTTGGTTTTGGCAGGTGTCATTCTGTTCACTAATTATCCTAAACAAAAGAAAAGTGAATTGTCTGTGTGAGGCTCTAATTAATTACTACCCATCAGGAGCTTCTTATGCAAGAGCTGTCATCAGCAAAGCAGGGAAAGGCACTGAGAAACTCTCTCTAGGAGATCTGAAAATCCGCCTTGATGGCTTATGAAATACCGCAGTGTCCTGCTGTTAGGGAATGAATGGAAAAACAAATGATGAAGAGCGATGGAGGAAAGGAGATCCTGGGGGGGCTTTTAATGTTGATGAAAAGCCACAGACGGTGAGGTCTCTGGGCTGTGTGGAGCCTGTGCACGATAAAGGTCACGGCAGTGCACACCTCTGTTTGTATTTCAGCTGTAATTAGAGTATCTTGTCCTGCCTTTCTTACCACCAGCAATGCAAAGCACCTTTTTGCATAGTCCTAGATGGGTCCTTTCTGAATGCAAATGAAGCTCATTTCCTATCCCTGAAAATTACTTTTAAAGTATCCATTCATGTCTTTAAACCTGAAGGCAGCATTAAGGACAGATAACATACGCAAAACTTTCTGGTGCCACTTTTACAAAGCTGATTCTCAGCAGAGAAACTAATTTCAATATTGAAACCAACGGCTTGTCAGTTCTGTCACTTTGTGAGGAAGAATGGATGTGATGGGAAAACCAAGGAGCAGACTCACCATTAATTCTCCCAAATCAAAGCTGGCAAGGCAGTGCTGGGAGACTTACACATAGGTGGGCAGGAGACACGGAGCATGCTGGAACTTGTGCTGGAAAGAAACACTCAGAGACTTATTTCAAGCTTCAAATGATGATTAAATATCTGGGCCAGAAGAGCCTGGCAGTGAAATAATTATTTAGTCTTCTGCCTGCCTAATGTCAGAAGAGAGTTGCAGAGACCTGATGCTGTTTTGCTAGAACAGCTTGCCTTCCCTCTGCTTTCAGTTGTGTGGTCACAAAAACACCAACTGAAGAGCTGTGCGGCCACTGCTCCTCACCAAGTGGGGACCGACTGGCTCCTCAGCTCTGGGACCCCCTTTCTGCCCTCCTGGGGGGCTTGGGCCTGAGCCCCCTTTCTGCCCTGCGCACCATCCCGCACGCCCTGGCAATTTCTTCTGGCTGGTGCAGGAGGAAAGATGGCTACAGAGAGATTTCGTCCTACAACTCTATCTCATATGAAGGATGCTTGCTGGGTTTCTTTTTGTTTTCAATCCACAGGATTTTGAAATGCACTCTGAAAATGCAGACAATTTTATTTGCTGCTTCTCTTGTAACTGCAGATCCCTTTTGCTCTTTTTTCTGATCAGTTGGATATGAAAATAGATGTTGCATTAGGAGCCTTGTCCTTATCACTGTACGATGACTAACATCCAATTTCCTTTCAGGGGTTTTAATAGATTGCTCCCTAAACCACTTGGAGCTATCTAGCCGAAGCAGCCACTCCTATGTTGTTGCATTAGCAAGGTTAAAACTGCACTAGCTTTTGCAGAGATGTAACTTCAGCATATCTGAAGACATATTTCAATGCAAGTGCTGCCCAGAACCATTACGTGGTGGCAGTGCCCAGAAACACAAGCCCGGCTAGTGTCAGTGTCTGAGGCAGACGAGAAGGGCCAAATGCCAGCAAGAAATGAGCTCTTTGCAGCAAAGGAAGGAAAAAATCTGCTTGGATGATGATTCGGATAGCATGGGTTTGGAAGAACAGATTTTGCCCCGTATTTTCAAAGCTGACCATGCATCTTCAGCATCCATTGCTAAAACCCTCCGTCCCACTTACTCCATCACCAGCAGACATAAACCAGCTGGCCCTGTATTTATCACTCCACTCTGCTGCTGTCGAATCTACAGCAAAATACAGGGGGGCTTCAGAGAGCATATGTTTCCACTGCTGCCATGTATGTTAGCAAAACAAATAATTAGAATGGAGGTTAATATACATGACTCAGATCACACCCTCAATCTTGTCTTGCCTGCCATTAAAGTGCTCAGAGATATGGCTGACATTCATTGCTCTAAACAGCTGTTGTTTATTTGATCTTGTTTTCTTCTAACTTCTTTTTGTTGGATCAGTTATTGTCAGGCTAAAACATAGAAGGTTTTCTTGTTGTTTTAAAAATTTGCTCTGTTTTTTGTAGACAAAATGTGGTGTGTGAAAGACAGTGGGACTTTTCTTGCCAATTTGAGATCCTTTTTCGCACTCCAAAAAATCACAGGGTTAGGGTCTAAAGTCTAAACGGCTACTGCTTTGGTGTGTTTTTAGAGAGCTGATGTTAATTAGCTGAGCCTAGTAAATTAATTGTTTTGTAAAATTGGTCATGTTAGTGGAGTTGTACCCTCACTGAATTAGACGCATTTTTTGGACAGGATTTTCTAAATCTACTGAAAAACCTAGATGCAAACAAGAAAGCTAAATAAGACCTTATCTTTGTAAGTCTCCTTACATGGAGAAAAATCAGTTCCCTGTGCATTTACCAGATTAACCCTACAGATCGTATAGCTGTCTTCTTTAGCCAGTGTTACTGATAGACCAGGAGCACTTGTTCAGGCTGGCTCACTGTGCTGACACAGAGCAGTCCCCCAGGAGAAGAAAGGTGGGCTACAGCAGCTGACACCGCTGTGCAAACACTGTGTGTCCACACAGTCCTTCTGCCAGCGGCTGTGGGTTATTGAGGACTTCAGATGTTTGTGCATGAGATGTAGCTTACCTGGGCTGTGGTCTGGATTTGTGAGTTTGTGTGTGCGTGCGTGGACGCACAGGCAATGGCGACAAAACCTTGTACTGCAGACCAAGCTGGAGATGAGCTGCAGAAAAGAAGCAAAGAAAAACACCTTGTAAAGAACGTCGGGTGATAGTAACGGGTGCTGGCAGTCTGCATACAGCACTGAGCAAGCCAAAGGACACAGGTTACAGCAGACAGCTACAACTGTTCTGTGCCCTATTTACGACATAGAGTGACCTGGAAGAGGAAAAGCAGACAGTTGGTTCAAATCATCAAAAGACTATGATTCCTAAGGGGAATGATGTCATCAGTCAAGATGAACAACTGGAAAAAGGGACGAGAAGCATGGGAGCGCTAACAGCCAGCATAAAGGGACGTGTTCATCCTGCTGCTCAATTTATCTCAGGAAATACACTGCAATGTACAAATCTAATTGTAGCCCTTAACAGGCAATTTGGAGCCATCCATTCTTCAGGGCTGATCAAAACACATCGAGAGCTGAAGGAAAGAAGGGTGAAGTGGTAGGGACCTGTCATCTAGACACCTTATGGGCTTCCGAGACAAAGTGTCACAGGCCAGTTCACAGCCATTTGTCTAGACTCAGACTTGCAGACCAAGACCAGAAAAGGGAAGCCAAAGTCTGTGGCAGAAGTGCCCATTTCATTATGTGCAGCAGTGCAAAAGATGGGATGAGACTGCTGTACATGCCTCGTGCTTATGATAGTGACCCCAATGTGGCTTTTATCATTTTTCCTGGTGGCAAAAGAGAGCAAATCACTTTGCAAGGCACAGGCACGTGTGAGAAGTGGCAAGGAGGGCCCTGACCAGCCTCACCTGGGACCTCCACCCTCAGCCCCTGCCCAGGGGCTCTATTTAAGCTCAGCCCTGGGCTATTAGACCCCCCTGGGCTGTGCTGGAGGAGCACTTGTCTGTGGCTCCATCACAGCTGCACATGGCCACAGACCCTCTTGATGCTAGCCTGTGGGCTGGCTTCACCTCTGGCCTGTCTCATCGCCATGGACCTGCCCATCAATCACTGGGATGTGTCTCCCCCAGTTACTGTTGTTGGACCTGATCCAGCCAGAGCACCACTGCCCCTGGAACCTCGGGATGGAGGCTTGGAAATCTGCCTGGGGGAATGGTGAGGTAGTGAGGTCCATCTTAGAACAAACCAGGCATCAATCTCATAAAATGCAATAGCTGGGTTGGGTTTTTTTTTTTTAGATCACGTGAAATGATTTCTCCTAAGCAGCTGTAAGGAAATGGTATGCAGAATAGATCATTTGGATGAGCTTGGGTTGGTGATTTGCAAATATCCTGCCAGAAGTACTGCTTCGTGAACAGAATCATGGAATAACAGAGGTGGGAAGGGACCTCTGGAGATTGCTAATCCAACCTCCCTGCTCAAAGCAGGGTCAGCTAGGGCAGGCTGCCCAGGACTGTGTCCAGTTGAGTTTTGATAGCTGAACAAGTTTAAAGTATAATTTGCAAATGCATTATTTTCCTCTATGGAGAATTGGTTGTGCAAGCATCATCACTTGGGATTTCCACAACTGATGTGGGAAGAAAAAGGCCCACTGAGAGAACAGGTTGAAACTTTATTGAAATTTGTGGCTGTAACTATCTGTTAAGGATAAATGATCTTAAACCTGTGTTTCATGGTAGTGTGGAGCCTTTAATAGGTGTTTCAAAGTAAACCTGTTTTCCTATTCCATGTAGAGTATTAATGTTTAATTAAGTGGCTGGATTAGTGGTACTTCACATAACCAAACATTTCCCAACAGATGAAGAATGCTAGCTTTAATGTCAGGACTTAATTTCTTATGTCTGTTACCATGTATTACTTGTGATCAGATCAGTTTATTAGATAGAACTTCAGCTGGTTCCTTCATAAAATACAAGGACCTTCCAGCCTTAGCTGTTATGCAAGACAAGAGCTGAAAAATACTGTTAGCGGCTATTTTTTCACAGATTTCATCAACATCTAGCCAACAGACCAGCCCTCCCTCCTACAGTTTTATAAACTGGGCTGGATGCATCAACACTTGGGTTTTAGGCTGCCAGCCAGCGAGTCCTCACTGTGAGGATTAGAATTATTCACCAGCAGGTTTCTCTGCAAGTGTCAGCTGTGACCCTGACTACCGCTTTCCACTTTGACCCTCTCAGGGATGTAGATAATCATAAAAGGCCCGATCGAATGAATCAGCTCTGTGTCTGACAGTCTTGTCAATTAATATTGGGTGGCTGAGGGGGAGGAAGAGGAATGAAGTTCATGTACTGATCGCTGTACAGAACCGAGGCTGCGGAGAAGCTACAGCACACTAGCGAAGTGACGTAAGCTTCTTCCTTTCTCAATGCTTTGCCTGAAAGAAACAGTCTTGTCCCATCCTCCCGGCTAAAACCAATACCTGATCCCTTGGGGCAGGGGTTAAGGTGGTGCCTTTTGGGCCTGTTACGAAAGCTGTCGAACTTTGAACTGAATTGATGGGAACACCCAGCTTTTCCAAAACAGGGTACAAAATAATCCACCTTCCTGCTGGTATTTTTTCTGCTCTGTTACATATATTTTACAGGGCATCCAGTGCTTCCCAGCTAATGTCTGTGACAATGCTCCAGGGCTAAGAATTCCCCTGATGCCCAGCCTCCCTCTTAGAGCCCAGTCTATAGTGAAAAATGGGAGTCTGAGCCGTCTCAGCCTCACATCCCAGGAAGTGCTGTAACATTACTTCTGCACTGAAATGCTGTTGTCTTTAATCAAAATATTTTGGTTTTCAAACTTATTTCAAAAGGAGAAATTATCTGTGGAATTACCCTCATTGGCTTTACACTATGATAAAACCTTTCATGCCACCACTGCTTCCCATCTCCTGACATGCTGACCGCTGCAAGCTACACCTGCATGCTGGTTTATAAATGAGACATTCCTGTGGTTGCATACCATCCTCGGCTTTGCTTTAGGGCTGCACAGAAGTAGGCTATGTTTAAAAACTACACTGCATTTTAGAAGATTTTAAAATTAATAGAATGAGCTTCAGTGGTTTAGTAAGTTACTGCCCTTTTCATACACAAAGCTAGTTGATCTTTTCTAAGGAAGCTAGTCTGTTGGGTGGTGGGGGTGCCTGGATTGCTGTGTTTATCTGTTTAACATGCATGATTTGGGAATCAATAGCAGTCTTCTCATCTGCTCATGAGAGTGAAAAGACTTACTAACAGCCTCCCAAATGAACTTGTGAAGGGATAGGAAGCGCATCCTTTGCAGCACAGCTGTTTCATGCCTTTCTCACGAATAGGTTTCTAGTCATACTACAAGGAAGCTAAGCAGGGACAGAGTGCCCTCCCTGCACCTTGTCCCTCTTTGCTCAGTCTGTCTTGTCTCAGCTCTTGAAAGCAAAAGCAACAATACTTCTACTTCTGTATTAAATGTGGAAGGTGAATTTCATTGCCTGATCACAGGGGCACAGACAGCATCTGTTATACCCCATTTAATTCCCCTCTATTTGATATATATGAGCTATTTCAGCTGCAGTGGAAGGACAGAGACGGGAGCGCAAACATTCATTAATTCTGCTCAATGAATTAATTCATTGATCTCTTACAGTATTCAGGGTATTTGTTTCCTTCCCCTATTTCCATACCGTCCTATTAATCTCCTAGCAGTCTGCAGCCTCCCATCAGTTTTCACCTGAATTCCTTTTTTCTGGTACCAAGATCTTTATCGAAGAGGAGAGAAGATGACAAAGCCATTTGGGTTTGAGGAACTGAGGGCATGGAGGAAAGAAGACAATTGTGGTGGGAGTTACTGGCTGTCTTCTCTGCTTGGTGTCGGGAGTACCAAGAAATCTTCTCCTGATCGTCTCTGGAAAGATTAATTTTGGAGGGGGGGAATAAACCAAGAACAAACCCAGAAGATTGTGCAGAACACCATAAAACAGGAACCATCTTCTCAGTGGAAGTTCTGGGGCTGCGCTGCCTGTTGGGGGAGTGCTGGAGGGCACAGGAACTGTGGGAACGGGGAAACCTTTCTGCCAGTGATGTCCTTCATGGTGCAACCCCAACTAGCTAACCAGCAAAGGAGAGATTGGGGAGGGAAGTAATTTCACCTTAGAGACGGAAAAATTGTCCTTTTTCTTTTGGCAGTGGAGTGTAAGGGCTGTGTTCCCCTTCGCTTTCCCTTATTTTAGCATCGCTAATATTGGCCAACCTCATTCAAAACACATTTGCTTTTACTCCCTTTCTATTTTAATAGGAAACATATCTTCTTTTTACTGTGTTGACACTACCTCACTGAAGGCATTTATTCTCTTCTGTACAAGCTCTTCTACCACATTTATCGCCAAAGTATCTGAGTGCATTAAGCAAAATGACTAACATCTGCCAGGTTATTTTTTCCTCTCAGTCTTCTCCGGAAAAAAAAATATGGATGCAATAGTGTCCTATTTTGGTAAGTGGGACTTCTTCCCCATCCGCTTTTACATATACATTGCTCTGTTTTTTTATAGTAGAGAAAGCAAAGCCCAAGAAACATATACTTCACATGGAGCAATAACTGGCGACACATTTATTAATGATATTTAGTTCTTGGTTCATTCCATACCCTCAGATTTGATCCTGAGACAGTTCTACTTTCTGGCCACAAAGCCGTACCATCCCTCCACCAACTGGCAGTAATGAAGGTGTCAGCAACTCTTCATCCTACTGGGCAACCTTTTGGCTAGAGTAGGCTTGTAGCACAGAGGATTAGGTAGGAAGGTATAGAACCCTGCATTTGATTTTGTTTTACAGGGAACTCGAGTCCAGAATGGTTACCGGTGCTGCTGAGGTGATGTTCTGCAGTGTCCTGTATGCTAGCTGGAGTTTCAGAAGTGCTGTGAGCTTCCTTCCCAGCTGCATCACATTGCTGTACTTCAACTGAGAGGTGATGAAGGCATGAAGAATTGCACTCAAGTCATGCACCAGAATGGGACAGAAATGGTAAGAAGTCACCTGGAGATGATGAAAAGCATTACTCAGACTGGCGAGAGCTCAGTGTCAACAAATGCATCCAGAAACATGCCCGAGTTACTGCCTGAACTGACCACTTGTGCATCATCTCTACATCATTGGCACTTGAGTGTTTACTGTCAGATGTCTGTCCACTGACTGATATGGGACCTTGTAAGTGAAAGGTCCAGCAGTGGAGGAACATGGTCCCATTACTGTGAAATAGATGTCCCCCTTCAGAAAATGTTCAAAGCCTCGTAGTGTATTATCCTGCCAATTCCTGTACGGAAGGCCATGGGATCCCAGGGTTAAAAGTTTAAGCATGAAGTGACTCTGGAGAATGAGAACAGATGCCTCCCTCCTACCTACTGAGAGGAGGAGACCAATTCATCGCTGCCAGTAAAACTGCTTCATCTCTATGCCTTGGCCTAAATTTGGGCTGAGCTGTGAATGTTAGCTTCAGAGAGATGCACTTGGAGGTGGCCTTTGGGCAGCTTCTCTGTGGACTCTCACAGGAAGGGGGAGGTTTGGCCATGAACAGTAGCTGGATAACCTGATGTGCCACAAGCGGGAATCTTCAGGATTTGCCTGACTACTGTGTGTTTGAGAGTTAAATAGATGTCTGTGGGGAATGACAAAGGCATCGATCTTACAGCATTGGTCAGTGTAAGTCACTTACAACCTTTTCACGAGGCTGGCAGGATATCAGTGAGATTTATGGGTATCAAGTCCTTCAGGATGTTTACAGCTGCTTGATAATGAAAAATTTGTGCTCATGAATGGCATTTGGTAAATGCTAGTTAGTACAGCAGTGTAAGAACAGTAAGCTTTGCAGCTTTCAGTATTCAGTTGTAGTGCAGACTATGAGTTCTCGGGGTTGGTGGAATATCTTAATGCCAGAGGCAACTTCTTGACGTTGACTTGGCAGATTCAGCGGAGCAAGATAAGAATAACACAGCCTGCGATACGATCACAGTGTGAGCTCTAAGGAGTTTCTTAATTCCATCCTCCCTGTATCAGCCTTTGCTATCAGTATTTGAGTTTCCAATAGGATATCAGAAAGCCAGAGAGCTGTGAAGAGACGAGGATCATTTGAGTCTGCTGCTGCAAGCTAACATGCAGCAGTAATGACCAAGTCCCCCTCCTATCAGCGTGAAGCGCTGCTGTCTCTTATTAGGCTTTGGAACTTTGTCAGTGTTCACGAATCGTTGACTGAATCAAGATTGCTGATACTTCTTATTGCCAGGGAGTTACAAGATAGTATGTGCTGCCTGAAGGCTGTGAGGGACTAAGAGCAAGATTTTCTTTTTCTTGGCCTTGTAGTCTAGAAGATAGAGGTTTCTTTTAGCCATTTGAGCATTTTGTGTCCTGACATAACTTACATATGTTCTGTGCTTACAGATGAGAGACAACTCTCCTAAATACTCCATACCCAGCAATCAAGGATTTGCCTGGACCTAAACCACAGAGATTAAATCTAGAATCTAGGGAAGGGTTGCTGAACCTGACCTCACTGTAGAGTTTCACAAAGTTTAACACCCTCACACACCAGACTCTTGACTAGATTTCTTACACATGACTCTCTGACCAAGGCAGCATATGGGGCAGGGGGGGAGCGGAAATCACCGTGTATCTACTCACTGCTCCTGCATGCTATTGAAATGGTTTGATCTACTTGGCTTATCAAAAAGTGGATTAAGCAGTGACTTGATTAGCATGTAAAATACTGTAAGTTTTTGGTTTAGCAGGGGATGGCATAAGAACCACTGTTTGAAAGCTGAAGTCAGACAAGTTCAAATCGGAGTGTTAAGTACATATTTTATTGCTGTCAGTGAGCAACCAGAGGAACAGACTGCTAAGTGGCGACTTCTCTGTCCCATCTTCTGGCCCAGGCTGGGTGTCTTTGGGAGGTAAGATTTAGTCAAATACACAATACTGAACAGGAGGAAACTGATGAAATGTAATGGCCTATAAAGTACAGAAGTTCAGGCTAGATCTGGTGCTGGTCTAGCTTGCCTCTTTTGGAGGCAATTGGGACCTGTGTGCCTTATTCTTTCCCAAAAGCACATCCTTCACATGACAAAAATGAAGGCGTTCTCTGCCTAAGGGTGAGGCTTGGGGCAGGGAAAGCCTGTGTACTGGTGCAGATGGGTATGTGCCCATCCATGTGGGGCAGCGTATGGGGCCGTAAGCCACCCCAGCACTTTCAGACCTACAGTGCCATCCTGACCAGGCTTGCAAAGGCTCACAGCTCCGTCTCAAGCAGGGCTCCTGCACACACTGCCACACAGGCTGCTTTGGCCGTTGTTGCTTTGCACCGGGGTGAACTATCCCTGGACAGCCGCTTAGTAAAGCAGTGTGGCACCAAGTGGCCTTCCTCCGCAGGAACTGGAGGTGGTCACAGTGGCGAGAGCCTACCTGGCTGCTCTGCAAGGTGATAGCTCCTGTTTCTGCCAAAACTCAGCTGGAGTCCCTGTTGCCACTGCCTCTGGCGTCTTGCTTTTGTGTGAGACAACAAAGTTCAGCTCCTGTGACCAAACAAAAGCATCCTTAGTTCCACATCCAACCATGACATTGGGAAGAGTTGTTCAAGATAGATAGCGGTGCAAATCTTTCTTTTTTGGTACTTCAGACTTGATAGGCTAGTCAATGTTGGGAGTGGTATTTTATTGGCAAGGGAAAGGATGAGGGGATAAGTTATAATGGTGCAAAACATTCTACAGAAATGCTTTTCAGTTGCTTTAAAAATTCTGGCACTACAGCATCATGTATTCATGGAGGTTGCCTTTCTTCTGTACCCTTGTTTGCAATAGGAAGTAATGAAGGAAATACATTATATACCTAAAATTGTGATTATAACTGTTAGCAGTCTTACACTTTTTTACACTACATGCACAGAAATAAATTTGCCCTTATTTGGGGGAGGGGGAATTGAACTTTTGTTCAATTTGTTATGTTTTGTATATGCTAAAAAGCAACTCCTGTATATTATAGAAATCTATTGAGCATTTATTAACTCTTTATTTTACCACAGCATAACCGAATAGCTATACAGACAATCTTTTTTCTTTTATGATTGTGTGGTACAAAACTTTCATTCAATATTGTTCTTTTACACTGCACTGCATAAAGACTGGTTTATCAAGGTCTGGTATGGTCTGTACTGCGGGTCTGTGGGATACGAGGTTATGGGATGGTACTTGAGCAAGAATTACAACACAGCAGCCTTCTGTTCAGTTTTCAGAGGCTGTAGTCATTAATCCCTGGAAAAAAATCAAGGGTCTGTGTGTCATCCACAAAGCGTGAGTTTAACTCCTAACTCAAAAGGTTTTATAATGAATACATTTTGTTTTTGTATTCTGAGGTTTTGGGAGTCGGAGTGGGTTCTTTCAGGCTTTTAAACGCTGCTCCTCGGTCGTGCAGACTAGAAACTTCCAAAACGCGAACCCCGTTCTTCGCATCATGACTCCGGGACACTTGGCCTTTGATAACGACATCCAACACCCCAAAGGTCTCGCGTCGCTGTTAGGATCAAACAGAAGTTCCTCCTGTGATGAAACTATACGACTTGAGTTATGCTACCGTCCCCATCGCTGGCAGTAAGGGGGTGGTGGGGCCAACCCCCGCCTTTAGCAGACCGAGGCGAGACGCGTTGCCGCGGCCGCGCCGGGGTGTCCTCCGCTCCGCGCCTCAGCCCGCCGGGCGCTGAGGGCCATGTTTCCCAAGGCACCTCCTCCTGAGGCCGCTCCCCCTCCTGCCCTGCCCCGAGGGAGGCAACGATAAATTGGCTTTCCGCTTCGTTCCTGGCTAATTTCTCTCAAAACTCACCTTTCCTCGGCGTGGTCGTTAGCTGAACCCGCCTGGCGGGGCCCTCAGCGCTCGGTTCCCCTCAGCGCTCGGCCGCCCGTCCCGGAGGGCTGACACCCTCACGGGCTTCCCGGGGCGGGCGGTGCTGGGGCCGGGCTCCCGCGCAGGGCAGCTCCGGAGGGTCGTTCCCGCCTCCGGCCCTGCCGTCCCTCTCACAGCGGCCGTTGCGCAGCTCCCACCCGCCTCAAAGGCCGGCCCGCCGCCGTTAGCCTCCCCGCCTCACGCCGCCCGGGCGGGAAGCGGGACGCTGAGGCGAGCCCGCCCCGCGCCCACGGCGGGGGGGAAGGCGCCGCTCCCTCCCGGCAGCTCGGTGAGGGGGAGCGGAACGGAGCCCGGCGCGGCCCTGGCAGGTGGTGGCCCCGAGAGCTCCGCCGCCTTAAGCCGCCGCTCCCCGCTCACGCCCCGCTGCCATTGCCGGCGCCGGCTGGGGAAGAGCGGCGGAGCCATGGAGCGCTGAGGAACGGCGGCGGCGGCGAGCGGGGCTTGACTGGGAACCTGCGCCGCCGCGGGGATAAGCGGCGGAACCCCCGCAGACGAAGCCGGGCTGCCGGCGAAGGTAAGCGCTCCCCGGTGATACCCTGCCCGCCGCTCCGGGTGGGGTCGGTAGCGGCGCCGGGTTGCCGCCTGCGCCTCACCGCCGCTCGCCTCCCCCCGGCCGCCGCCCGGGGCCGGGTTTCTGTCAGCCCCCGGCGCAGGAGGGACGGGGCACAGGCTGCCGCCGCCGCCGCACTCCCCCGGGGCTCCGTTAGTGCCGGTGGCGGAGGGCGTCGGGGTCCCGGAGGGCTGGGACCTGTTAACGTGCCCCGGGGGGGTCGGTGGGTCCGTCGGTCGGTCGGGCTGCGCGGCATCGCCGCCTGGGCGCGGGGGGTTTGGTGGGAGGGAAACGTCTTAGTCGCTTGCGGGTTGTTTCGGTGGTTTCGTTAAGTTTTGTCATACGGAATCACATGGTGTTAAGAACTGATAGTTTACCGGAAAGAAAAAAAAAAAAAAAAGGCAAAACACAGCCAACACGCAAAGCAGACGGGTTGCGGTTTTCCAGAGAGGGAATGCGTACTTTTAAATGTTGGGTCTTTAAATTATTTTCTTGCGTTTTTTTCCCAAATTTCTGTTGGAATCAGTCATGTTATTTTGGACCTGTTAAGGCTGCCTTGTTGTGGCATCGCGTTTCTTTTAAACGCGTGTCCAGGAGTCACGCTCTCCCCGCATGGTGCCAGCGGCCGTGGGATGCCGTGCCTCCCTCCACCTCTGAAATGGGTCAGACATCGGCTGTACCTCCGGAGCGATCTGCAGCCTTGGGTCCTTGTAACCTCTTCTCAGGTCAGCCCTCCCAGCATCGATGTCTCTGTGACATTTTCTTTTCTAGGCTTTACAGCTATGCATCATGTTCGCTAACATGTGGTTTGAGTCAGTTTGTTTTTTCTGATTCTCCTTTTCTCAGTTCGGTGCCTGGTGGGAGTTGTGAGTTTAGAGAGGATCTGGAAGTTGAGTGTTTCCCCTGCATAGCTCCACATCAGCTCTGAGGCAACAGCTGCCTGCAAGCCCGTGGGGTGCCATGCAGGAGAGCAGAGAGGGGTGCTCCTTTCACCTCCCTGGGTGAAGGTTGAGGAGTGATAAATCGGCTCTGATATGCAACGAGCTATTTACTGTAGGTCCCTCGGTGTGGAATGTAGCCGTGGAGGTAAGGAGCTGTTTTGTGTGGTGCTCAGCACCTGCTGCAATGGGAAGTAGCCCAAGAGGTCACCTAGACTGAAGAGAGAATTCCTGATAGATTTGTAAGTTATCTTAACAGCAGAATTCATACGTTGCTTTTTATTTTTCTCCTCTGAAATTCTGATGTCTAGAGGAAGCAGCAGTGAATAAGTTGAATAACTGCATTTGCACGTTTAGAATCCAATGAAACAGAGAACTTTTTATACCGCTTTGAGAGATGCTCGTTTGCTGTGTCCCTCACTATCGGCTTCAGAGATGGTGGCCAGATTGTAAACAAATCTCTGATTTATAAATCATCTAGAATCTAAAGCTCTTTAGCACAAAGAGTGCTTTTCTAGTACACTATTAAGTATACTGGCTGCATATAGCAGATTATTCATTGTGATTATCTGTTTCTCTTGTCATCTAATCTATTTTAATATGTTTCCATGTGCCTGCTCAGGTACTCCAGGTACACCTATATCTTGCTTTGTTCTCATCTTTGGACATTTTAGATTCTAGTTAACCATTTTTAATGCAATGCTTAGATGTGAACCTGAAGTAAAATACAAGATTCAGCCTTCTCCTTGGCCGCTTCTTCCAAATACATATTCAGGTTGAATTTGCACTCGGGTGCAAAAATTCAAGCAAAGTCTACTCTGTATCCTGGAGATAAGTGGTATACCAAATCCTGATCCCATGCTATTCTGATATTTGTAGGTAGGACCCTTTTCCCATTTTCTGGTAGAAAATAGGGTGCTACCTTCTGCAAATGCAGCCTCTCCTCTTCCTAGCTAGGTTGCAAAAACTCTTCATTGATCTTTGTGTCTTCTGGTTACTTGCAGTTTTCCTTCTTTGCACTGGTATGTGCCCTTTGTATCTTTGGTGAAAATCTCACTGTCCCAACTGTTTTTCCCTATCTGTTGGTCTGACCATGCTGAACGTAATCATTAGATCCTTCTGCTGCTTCCTCCCTTGCTGCTCTGAAGTACCACAGAGACTTATGCAGCTTTGTTCGTCATCTTTCTCTGGCTTTTCTGGGCGCTCACCAGCCCCTCTGTTTGCCCAGGGCTTGCAGCTTTATGTCCCAGACTTTCCTATTCTTCCCCAGCCACCCCTGTACTTACTTCCCAGCTCTTTCCACCTCACATGGAGGCCTCCTCTTATTTAGCATTCGAATCCTTACTCAAGAGTCTGACTTCTCTATCAGGAAGCTTATAACAGATTAGCGGACTAATTGTCTCTCTGAACAGTAGTCTTGTTTAAAAAGTCATTGCAATCAACCAACTTGAATCTCCATATTTGAAATGGATAGCCATGGATAGATTTGTAAAATCTTTCCTAAAATGGCAATTTTAAGCACTGACAAGTGGGGCCAATTGGGATGATTTGTTTTACCCAAACAACCCTGCCCTGGAGTGATCCACGTGGTACAAGCTATCCTGGCATAGATGTGGGTAGTTCTTACACACTGAGAAAAATAGTGACAAAACGGTGCATCGAGACACCGTTGTTGTTTAAATTAAATGCCTGTTATGCAGCAAACAAAGCATGTAAGTCTTTACACTAGTTCCATCAATAAATGAAATTGTGTAATTGTGGCAGTAGGATAAATATAGCTTTAGCAGATGGAAAAAAAAGTATTAGAAGGGCATAGAACAAATAACGATGTGAAGGAACTCCCCTAAACTTGAAGGCTATTGCAAATGAATGTGTGTCTACATACATTAAATATTGCTTCTAAACCAAAAGGATATTAATTTGGTGTTATTACTCATGCTCTGGGTTTTTTCCCCCCTGTATTTCCCTTAGTTTAGAGAATCAAAATAATTTGTCAGCTTCACTTTCAGATTCTTGCTGCTGCAATGTTTTGGTTTCAGGCAATGCAGAGGAATGGTTATTTAGCTGTTCTAGGTAAAATGTTTTAGCTGAATTTCTTTAGTTATGAATTTGTTTAATTTTCAGCTTCAAAAACTTGTTTTTACAAAAAAAGAACAAATCGATAGTATTACGTTGCTTGCTAAAAACATGCATGAAGGGCGTGTTTCTGTCTTCTGTTAGTGCCACTCTGCGAGTGTAAAATGCTATTGGTTCTGTTTGTAAGCCCTGCATGCCATTACATCTCAAATAGTTTAAGCGTATATGCCTTATTCAGGTTAGCATATTAGAAACTATGATGAATGGTACAGAGAAGGTAAGTTAAGAACCTTTTTCCTGGTCATACAATATAAGAACAAGTAGGCATGCAGGGAAATTGAGAAATTCAAGACTGTTAATTTTTTTTTTCACTAGATGTATAATTAGACTGAGGGACTGTTTACCAGAGTGTTCTTGAAGCACAGAACTTGGCTAGATCCAAAATAATTTCTGTAAATCACAGAAGTATCCAGAAGTATGAAAAACTTTGCAAATACTAAAAAGACAATTTTGGAGAGCTGTGGAAAAGATGTAAATGTTTATCCTTTATAGCTTAAGCCAGTCTCTGAGAAATAAGGCTTGGAGGAAACTTTCTAGGAGAGCAGATTATTCTACGTCTGCCTACAGTGGGATTTCTTGCACTTTCTGTTGAAGCATCTGGTGTTACCGTCAGTGATGAGAAAATAGATTAGTGGATGATGACGGATTAGATCTGTGGCTATTCAGATGCTTAAAAAGTGTAATTCTGTAAGTGCACATGTGCACTCTGAGTTTAGCACTTTCTCATGTTTGTGCACTTAACAACACACTTTATTAATAAGCCAGGGGAAGAAGATCCAGAAAATTCCCCTGTAGTTGTCTTTGCTCCTCCCTTTTCTTTCTGTCTGTGTGGGTTTTTTGTGCGTGGTTTGTGGGATTTTTTTTCCTCCCCTCCATCCATCTCTCTTTCCTGAATGTTCTCTTCTCTTTGGAAGCTGAGCAAAGAGTGTTATATATATTTTTGCCAATGGGGAATGAGGAGGCAAGTAGAACCAAAAGCTATGTTGTGGGCTGGGTAGTGCCATTTGGTGGCATTTGACTGCCTTCTTCAACCTATGCCTTCCCTTTCACCTGCTGAGCGGTGGCCAGCGGGCAGAGAGAGGGAAGGGAAGATGTCTCGATATGGGGGGAGGCATTATCAGGTGTGGGTGGGACACTGATAATGCATTTCCATGAGGGCAACCAGCAGTGCTTACTGTTGGTAGAGGAGCCCATGAAACCAGGCTATCACAAACAGAAACGTAGGATCTGGAGGGGTCTGTGCAGGTTCAGGGCCTGGAAGAAGTAAGGACAATCTTGGTGGTACTGAAAATGTAGGTTGTGAATTGGGACAGTGTAGACCAAAGGTATTGTATAGAGTGAGTAATTTTATATAGGAAAAAAGGTAGCTTATTTGGGGTAGAATTATAAAGCTTGGTACCTTATGGGCTGAACATCTTTACTGTTAAATCGTTACAGAGGTGAGAGACGGGTAAGAGTTGGTGCTAGCACAAACAAATGGTACATGATGGGCTGCGGGACAGTGAAATGAGGCTGGATTGGATCTGGCATTTGGGCTGAGGGTGACGTGGGTGGGTGATAGGGAGTTACTGTTGGCTTATGTGAAGTTACAGTAGATTCTGTGGGGTGGAAGTAGCTGAGGGTTTGGTGCAACGTGGCATAAAAAGCCACTGGAAAAGAGATGAGATCTGTCAGGAGCCTAGGTGTTTTTGCCCATGTGTAGAAATGCTACATGTAGTAGTATGACTAACGTTAGGGTTGGGGATTGGCAAGCTGTGAGTTGATGACTGTTTCTTCTGTAACACCAATAAGAGTTGATACTAATGGAGAGACGTGCCTTGAAGGATAAGTCTTGACTAGATGGCCATTAAAGCCACAGATGGGGCTAGGGTTGAGTTTCTGAGCTTGGGTTTGGAAATGGGAGCAGCTAACACACTAAGAAATGTGCTGACTTATGGTCCTTAAACTGCGATGGCTGGAGCCAAGTAGGCAAATGTCTTTTGATGGGCTCTGAAGATAAGCAACCTTGCTGAGCTGGAGTTAAGATCCAGGTTTCCATTAAAACTTGCTATGCTTAGATGTTTTCTGGTAGGCAGTCACCCTTGCGAGCAGCAATATAGAGACTGCTTTCCTGTCCCAGCAAGTGGAGTCAGCTCTAAGGTTTGTAGAGCCTTCACTCCATGATGGATTCCATCCAACCCTTGTTGTAGCCATGCTGACCCTTCCTTGACAGTAAACCAAGCCATTTGTCCCTTTCCTCGCTGGCTTTAGCCTTAGGAATAAACATAGATGTTCCTTTCAGAGACCTAAATCACAAGTTTAACTAGAGCAGTCCTACCACTGTGGGACGTTCACTATCCAGCGTTAAACAGCGTGTCTGCCCCTTTAGTGCCCTGTACCAGAGGTTCCTTCAAACCAGCCCGTGGAGGCTGTCTTGGGGAAGCTAGAGCCAGAGGAATGTCCTGTCTGGGCACTTACAGGAAAGGTGAACTTGATCAAAAAGAGCTGTAAGCTTCATGAAGTTTTGTATCATTGAAGACTTTAATCCTTGTTACTACCCTTCAGAGGTATTTTCCCCACTCGTTGCATTCCATTCTCTGAAAAGGAAAGCACTAAGCTGACTGAGTCTTTTTAAGTTTCTTGTTATAATTGAAACACTAGTTAATTCACAGGACCTTTCCTTCTCAGGTGGTTGAAATCTTCTGTGATTTTGCTGTTGGTTGACCAAGAAATCTTAGAGCAGTTCTGTTTTCCTGTGGGCTCTAGGTAATCTGATGAAATGCCAGTATTTCAGTGTATGATGTACTTAATCTTACGCTAAATTAGTTTCTGATAGCAGAAAAGCAGTGGAAGCCACCAGGATCCTTTGCAATGCATCAGAGAAGCTGAGGTGACTGATGTTCTCTTTGTTTCTTGGAGTACCGTGAATGATGCCTAGAAGAGGATGGAAAACCTCCTCAGCAATTTTGCCTTATGTTGAAGGTCCAGGCTATGTTTCATTGGGAGCATGAGGATGCAAACTATTAGATGACATTTTTGAGAAATACTTTGAATGTCATTTGCTGAAATACACTTCATTTGCAAACAGTTGCCTGTTGACAACATTAAACTGACCTTACTTAGCTGCTAAACAGTTAATATGTACTCATCTGCTCTCCAATTATTTGCAGCACAGCTGATAATACCCTACTTTTGACCTGATTATAAGCAGCAGATTTTGCAGGGAACAGTGGCTGTTGGTGGTAAAATGTATGCCTTCCAAGCATGAAGATGTTAGTGAGCAGCACAGAACTAAAATGACTGTAGTTAAAACATAACAGGTAAGAAAAGGTTGACTACAAGGGTAACCAAGCAGCAGGTACTAATACCTTTTTTTTTTTTTTTATCAAATACTTTCCAACTTGCACGAACTAGGACAGGTATTGTTTGTGTGATGTTTGCAATGAAAGAATGATTTTTCACAAGGTATTCAAGGCATATCTTGTAAAACAATGCACAGAGCAGAAGCTCTGTTCTACAAGTAAAGAAATAGGAAGAGAGAAAAGGGGAAAGAGACATCATCTAAAATAAATTCAAGGAAACAATATGGTCTTGAAGACTGGAGAGAGCTGGGCAAGCATGGCAGAGTGGGGAGCTGTGAATAAGCTGATGCCGTGGGGTGGGTTTGTAAGTCATGTCTGGAAGAGAAGTCATCTCTGCTCTCCTAAACCCAGAAGGAAACCTGACCTGTTGGCAATGTTTTGGAGACAGTATTCTGCTGTGGTGGTTATGTGTTTTTTACAGACAAAGATACCTCGGGGAAGCTGCGAAAGATAGCTAGAGTGATAGCTTAATGCCAGGATTTTCTCCTCAGTATACTTTTAGATGTTTTCCTTTTATAACAGTGTTTCTAAACTTGTAAACAAGAAGTTGACCCTTTCCTTTGCTAGAATAAATAATCATGGTATTTTTGTTTTTGCCTGGGGTCCTGGGTGAACTCAGGTGCCACGCAAGAAAACAATGTACCTACTGGAAACTAATGCAAATAAAGTGACTGTCTGCAGCATAAGAGAAGTCTCAGAGTTGTTGGTGTGGTGGTGTTTTCTCACTGATGTGTAATAATCAGTTTTGGGAAGTAAACTATGAAATGTCAAGAAAAAAGGGGAGAAATTTCCCACGATGGGGGAGAACCTTCTCTAACCTTCTTGTTGCTAAACAAAGCTTAACATTTGAGTCATGCAGATTGATGTGGATTGAATGCTTTCTGCCTGCAAGATGGTCACCAAGTGAAAAATTACTTCAGAGCATTGGCTGAAGGAACGGTACTATACTCAGATTGAAAAATATTCTTGCAATTGATTTTTGTTTCATTCATGCCTTTGTAATTCAGTAATTGCTCGAGGAAGTAATAGACTGCATACCACTTGAATAAACAGTACCAAAAAAATCTTCTGAAATTGCCAGAGCACTTGTTAAATGTGAAAGATAAATCTGGAGTGGAGCTCCTTGCAACAGGGATACTTTCAAGAGTGCTTATAAATAGTGAAAACAGGAACTTCAGGAAGAGAGGAATCCAAAATGATTAATCCTCGGTAGTAACCATTTCTGAAACTACAAGCCCAAATAAGAAACAGAAAATGATCCAACCTCACAAGAGCTCTTGAGAAGAAAATAAGTATAAAACATATGGAAACCTTCAGGGTGAAGCTGCTCTGTTTGATGGGATTCTGTTCAAAGAAAATCATATTCTTAGGATGCACAGTGTGCTCAGGAATACTAATCATAAATCTTGCAGTGCCTGTGTGTGCTATGAGAGCTAAACCCACTACTGCCTATTTTGGTCATTCCACTTGAAGAAAAGGCATCCATGTATAACATTTGCAATCGCTGTAGGCATCAGCTTGGAAAATTGTCACTGAAATAGCACAAGATTCTCCATTTTTCATCTGAGAATGGCTAGTGGTGTTTAGAGTTCACAACAACACTAGCTGTTCTTGGGTGGGAGACAAAGAACGTTTAGAAGCAGGATGTTAAGTGTTATTTTGAGACCTTGGGTTCAGATCACTGCTTCTTTCAGAAGTGCTCCTCTTCCCTCTGGAGAAAACTCTCAGGGTATCTAGGATATATCTTTTGGGATCCTCAAAGGAGAGCAGGAAACTTGTCCCAGCATTGTTATCCTCGAAAGTTACAGAGGCTTCTCCAGGGAGCCTTAGTGGCGAGGTACAATGCAAAAAAACCCAGAGTTGGAGTGTCCGATCGGCTGTAGCAGCATCCTTGCCTGTTAACCCCGAGGGTTTCGTGACAGATTCTTGCTTGAGACAACTCCAAAAGAGGTACATCATCAAGAAACTCTAGGCAGATGGTCTGCTATCATAATAATTAAAATTCTGCCGTAATAGTTCTTAGGATACCCTTCCCCACTTTTTTTCCCGAGGTATGCAGGGTTGGGAGACATCAATATGCCCCAGCTGGTTTTGTGGTTTTTTTTTTTCTTCTTTCTTTTCTCTGTCTCAGTTTTGCATTTCCTTTCTAAAATTCACTCAGAAATTTCTACTATAACTCCTCTTCACTGCACTTTCCTAATGAATTATGTATATATGTAACTTACAGACCTTTGGATGAAAACCATTAACAAAAGAGAAATACTTGGATAAGCAGGATGATTAGAAGCCTGGCACTTTTATGAAGCTGGTGATCTTCTTTTGCCATTCTGAGCTTTTGATTTGCTTTTAACATATACATAATGTTTGGTATCCTGAAATCCCCTGCCTATACTGTTAAAGGTTTGATGTGTTACTTGCCATGTGTCCAATGTTTCCCCTGTTCCCTATCTGAATTGGGCCTGTGTGCTTTTTCACATTTTTCATTCATTTTTATTCATTTCTCCAATTTTTGGAGGAGCCACAGGGACCATTCTTTTTTCAAGCTGCTTGTGGGTCACTGATGAATCAATTAAAACGTAAACTGAAGATTTTAAATGCCTTTTCTCAGAAAGGCAAGACCAAGGCAGTGTTCAAATGAAGTCAGGCATTAAGAACTATAAAAATAAATACTTGTTTACCTAATGGTTAGTTTTCTTCTGGAGCCTACTGGCATACTCACAGAAAAACATATTTTTTTTAAAAAGGAAAACTAATCAGGTCACAGGCAAGTAGCTGACTAGAAGGAAGGAGAAAGATACATTCTTCAGGATCTTTGCTTGTTTCTTAATCATTCAGTATCAGTGGAAACAATATCTTGTACAAGTACTAGTCTACAAGATCAGTAGTCTCTACAAGACTAGTACCGTTCTGGTGCAAGACTCCTGTCATATAACATAGTTGTAATGGAATTAATTCCCCAATTCAGTTACTTGTGGTAAAAGTTAGGAGGTACTTGTTAAGCGAAAGATAAGGTATTTGTTTGGACACATGTAAAAACAGAGAAGCTTTTTGATAAAAAATAGTAACTTAGCCCTAAGCAAACTTCTTTTGACTTTGTGCACATCAGTAGAAATCTTTGGATTTTTCTAGATTAAATTTTGCTTCTCTCCTTTCACCTGAGGTATTACTGTTGTGGAGCTTGCTTGTTGCTCTTATTAGCAGGAGGAATTGATGTTAGTGGCACTTTTTTTGTGAGTGCCTTGTTTTATTTATAAAACAAGGAACAAGCATGAAACATCTTCCAAACTCCTCTTCATGGAATGGCTTATGCTTCCACATGCCTCTTCATTAGCAGAAACACACATGCTCCTCTTCTGCTTCACCTTAGGGTAGTGGTAGTGATGTTCCTCCTGCAGCATTCATCTTTTAGGAAACTCCTTTTCTATGCTGGGGTTGAATGCATCAGAGAAAGCATTTGCAACCAGCTCCCTAGAAAAAAATGCCCTTCTCCCTTCCCATAATTCACTATATGATTAGACTGCAATATAGTGCAATCCCTGGAGTAGTTATTGCTTTTTCCATTTTACTCTGCAGAGATGCCTAATTGCTTCTTTATTTGGTAGGTCTTGTGGCTGTCTAATGGATCGAAGACCTGCATATTGGTAGGCACAGGCACTTGCTTTCCAGTGTAACAGTGTAAAACCAGTAAGGAAATGGTGAACTGAAATGGAAGCCTCTACATCAGAGCTGCAGTGCTGTCAGGTCCAGGCTCAACTTTTTAAAGTTTACTTGCATGGAGTAGGCTGGACAGTTGCAGAGCTTTGGATATGTTTTTCAATTTTTTAAGAGGTATATCCCAGCCAGGTAAGAAGAGTGGATTGGTATGGCAAGGCAAGTGGGTGATGGCCGCACAGAGGCGGCTGTATATTGTCTGCTTCTGAAGGCAGTGGTTTGCTGCTGCCTGTAGCACTGTTGAACTTCTGTTTGATACCTTATAGTGCACTGAGCAGTGCAGGGGATCTTTCCAGTCTGCAGATTAGCTGTGGATTTGGGAAAATGCAAGCGATAGTTACAAAACCATCTAAAGGTCTACCTGCTTCTTCCCAGAGGCACGGCAGTCCCATCTGCAGTACTTCAGGATAAATACATAGGCATTTGGTAACTACTCCCATCGCTGTGCCAGAGCACTTTTAATCCAGAGCGCATTCATTCTCTTTCTACATTTCTACCAGTTACTTTGTGGTTGTATAAAACAGGTTTTTCCTTAAGAAAGCTTATGCTTTTCAGGAAACCAAACCTATTTTGGTTTTCATTATCAATATTGTGCCTTTGGGAGCAAACGAGCTGCACCTGGATTAATGCTGTGAAGTGCAGTCATGTGGCACACAGCTGTTTCATACTGTTTTTTACTTCAGACATACTTTCATTATTACTTTTTTTTTTAAGTATGGCTACAATGATAGGTTTTAAAAGGGTACTTGTAGGTGTCTAACAACTGTACTTTATAATTAGAGTAATTAAATTCATAGACATTAGTTGTTGGAAAAAAAATAATTGCAAACAGCATAAAATTGTTCCCCTGTGTTCTTGTATTTATCACTGCACACTTGGTAACTAAAATGCAGTGCCTGTTTTTACACTGTAAATATAAACAACTATTGTTATCGTTTCCATGAATTTTTTTGATTTAAAATATCTGGGGAAGGTTTTTTTTCCCTGTTAGAAGTCTGTAGGCTCAGATCATCTTTCCTTTTTCTGCAGAGGAGGGTGAAAGGAGTGTTTTCCATATGTCTGTGGGGTTAAAATTATCCTGAGCGCTGTGTGGCTATGGTTCTGCAGATGAGTTCAGTTCTGCACTCTACAGCTAAAATGGATAAATCTAAATGGAGAAAGTAGTGGGAATGCTTCATTCCCGCGTCATTCGGGCTGTAGGAAGCTCAGGTTCTCCATTGCACCCGGTTCTCCCTATACTTATGGTTTCACCCTTTTAAGTAGGACTTCTTTATTTAAGTAAACAGTAGACATTTCTGCAAAAATAAGTATATAAGGTGGTATTGTAATTTTCATGTATTAACTCTCTGAGTACCTGCCAAAACTTCTATCGCAGAGACCTGTGGTCATTTGTAAGGATACACAGGCTATCTCCCAAGCCAGGTTAACTCAGCTGGATGCTGAGAAGCCTCTGCCTGTGGGAAGGATGCAGCGTGGTGGCTCCCCATGCTTTAAGCTGTGGAGGAAGGAAAATAGCCAACAGCTAACGTCTGCCCCTGAATGGGCACACAGCAATACACGCTGAACACTGACATGGTGCAAGTGCCCCCCTACAGATCTTGACTTACTGATTTTTCAGTCTTTTCCAGCCCGTCGCCCTCAAAACAGCTGGCAGTCACCTTGTGGCCTGCCAGGGTCCCACTGTCCTTTGGAATTGGAAGGAATTTGGTGTTTGTAGCCTTTCTACATTAATTAAACACTGTGCAGGTTTGAAGTGGCAGGAGGTCAGTGCTGTTTCATCCCTGCATGAATGGAGCAGGCAAGTGTCCTTCCCTGCCTACCTTGTGCAGCCAGGCTGAGAAAACTTGTCTGTCTTCCCCATCCCATGGCACTGCCAAGGGAGGTGAAGTCTTCACTTTTCTCCTCTGTTTCTGTGCTGTTGGGTAGAGGTGGCACTTCTGATCTCCAGCTCTGAGGCTGAGACAAGTGAAAATGAAGGGGGCTGATTCTGCACACTGCAACACTGCCGGACCTTGGGATTTGCCTTGAGTTTCTTGCAATTTCCTGCCATTTCCAGCAGCAGAGGTCTGTCTGTTCATACCCTGAGGCTGTGAAATGTAGACCTAATAAATTAGATTCTGACTGATTCTTTGCTTGAGCTCTCAGTAGTTTTGCTTGCAAAGTGCTCAGTCTTTCTCTTCTGGGATGTATTATAAATGCCACTTTCAGCCAGGTTACAAGCTGTTCTGTGCACCACGTTTACTGTAGAAAAACAGCTGAGGATACATCTTTTGCAGATTTATTTTGGGCATCTTATTTGGTTTCAGGAAAAAACCATTTCCTTCTATTCTGAGTTGTGAAAGGGAGGAATATGAGCATTTCCTTATCTCAGTGGAAGGAGATTTATGGGGGGAGCACCTGAATGTTGGAGCAAGTTAGGAATGTAAAAGCCTTTTGAAAGGAGAAGAGAAGCTATCATATAGCGCCTTCCCCCAAATCCTGTATGAACAGATTAAACTGAATGTAATTAATAACATCAAGAAGAAATCCATTAAGTTGTTATAGTAACTGGGAAGCTAAGGTTTAAAATGTATGATCTGAGTGACTCAGCTCTGGGGGAAGGGATCTGAAAGCCCACATATGGAGAGCTGGCAGCATCCTTTTCCCTGGTCTCTTCTCGGTCCATATCCTGGGAAGCTCCGCTGTAGGCACGTTGCATGGTTAAGGCTCTCACCAAATCCTGAGCTTATTTGTCAGCAGGAGGGAGGAGTTTATGCCGTCCATCCTATCTGCTGCAAAAACCCCTGTGGTTTTCCTGTTGTATATCTGCGTAACGATTAATGCTCATCTCTGCAGCGTGTCTGGTGATCCTTGAAGAAAGTTGGCAAAGCTCGCCCAAAATAAGTGGTCATGGTAGCAGTGCTAGGGCTTTCTGAGAGGCTCTTTCATAATGGGTAATAAGGAATCTGTGGGTTCTTGTATCCTGCAGAGTAGCACCACCTCATTTCTGGAGGTCCCCTGGAAGGAGGTTATCTACTGAGGTTTCAAAAAAGGGAATTTGTTTCCTGTAACTTCCTTGCGATCTTCTTATAGATATAGAAGGAAGTACATTAAAATTGTTGACCTCGCTAAAAAATACTTGTGTAGAGTGAATGTGGGAAAGGATTGTTTTATTTGCATTTCTATGTACTTTCATTATTTGCACTCCGTGTTTTCTCTGGATGCAGCTGCTACCACAACAGTACATAAACATTTACCTGCTTCTCTGCAAGTGTTAATGTCAGGTAATGGCACGGATGTCTGAAGAACAGAATGCAGAAATCTGGGATGCTTCTTTCAGCCTGGTGTGAAGATGCTGTAATCTGGCTGGTTCTTAGAGTGTAATTCTGTACCCAGAATTAATTATAAACCTTTGAAATAGCAAAGGCTTACTATTTTGTAGTGTATCTCTAATGACCGTGTGTAGCTTCTGCCTTACTACAGGACTGCGAGTGCCCTTTAGCTTTTCAGTAAGGTGATCCCAAAAGATGAGAGTTTTAAAACTCCTCTGTACCGTTTACACATTGGGGGTTCATGTAGCTGGGTGGTAATTTCATGATTTGGTAGGGCCATAGTAAGTCATATATCCTCTTTATCTGCTATCCATCTTTGAAAACCCTTACCTTTATTTTCATACAGCAGTTTATAGAAGTGAAAGAAAACATGCAGGTAACCCTAAATCAGTTCTTTTTCTTAACTGACTCAAAACTGTGTTACCTGGGAGCGGTGCGGAAAGCCCTTGGTTGCCTGATGATGCTATAAAAAGTTGGTGGGTTTGAAGATTTTTCTGTACTGGAGAGATGAGTCTAGAGGGCATGTACAGCGAGGGGCACGTTACCACGGCAGTCACGTTTTTGCATGGCTGAAAACGGGACTGTACTAGCTCCGTACAGAGGCATCGTGTCTGCACGTGGACTCGGGACGATCCAAGCAGCCTCCGCAAGCTTCTCTGACGCTCAGCGCAGCAGCGCTGCCTTGCCGGTGGGAGTTTTGTTCTTGAGAGCAGCAGCAGCAGCAGCAAGGCCAGGTCTCCAGTGTGTGATCTTATTCATGAGAGAAGAGCGTAAGCCAGGCAGGATAATCTTTTGTCTTGAAAGCTGGCATTTTTTCTGCTCAGAAGGAAAGTCTACTTTGCCATCCAGAGACAAGAGCGCATTTTTTTGTCTGAGTAAAGCACATCATAACAACAACATGGGAAACCTTGCAGAAATGTTAGGCCACTCTTGTGACTTAGAGCATTTTGTAGGCTGATGTCTCGTGGCATAAAAAGATCATTTTGTGGCTACATCATGCTGCTGTTTTGACTTTTTTGCATTGGAACAAGCAAAAGTATCATATTCTTCTTCCCTAACCTAAGGTTAGTGTGAAAGAATACTGTATTGATAATACCTAAATATTTTACTTCTGGAAAAAAGATACATGAGGTGGTACATACTCATCTGTGGCCGATAGAATTACCTGTTTTAAAAAAGAATTAAAATATTTCAAATACATTCTTTTGCTTCATTGCTGCAAATGAGGAACTGCCTTTCACCACCAAATTTTCAAATCTTATTAGAAGAGCAATATTAATTGCAGTTACCAGCCTCCTCTTTAGCAGTAGTTGAATATCTCTTACTTTATAGGCCAGAGACTATTGAAACAGTACTACCTATTGCATCTATAGATACAAATGCTGACTTTTGACATCAAGACTCCATTTTCAATTGCTATAATTTCTCAAAATTGCCAGCTGTGTGCAGAGCAGTAGTCATTTTCTCGGTGAGGCTGGATGTAGCCAGGTTGGGATTCCTCTGACCATGCTTTGAACAACCTGGGACACTCATACATCCCTATGCTTTGGAATTTCCAGTATTGCAATTCCCTTTGCAATGTCAGTGTTGAATAATTTGGACAGAAGAGCCAGAATTTTCGTGGTGACGCACACAAAAGAACTGTGACACGAAGCTTGTCCCTATGAAATGGTAAGTCTGTGCTCTGAAGCATGGGAATGCTGCAAGTGGAGGTTACTGAACAGTGCACTCCTCAGTAATTGCACTCTTTGAAGTGATTGAATTTGATCAAAACTTTCTGAAGTATGCAGCATGAGGCAGACACTGAGTATTGGAAGTATCACCCCACATAATTAAAGGTTTGAAGAGTTTTAAATAACTAGGAAAAAAATTACAATGATAAGTTTGAAGGAAAATGCTGGTGTTACCACTTTCACCTTAACATAATAGCACTTGATTTCTGAGAAAATTGCAGAGTGATCTAAAGTATTCTTTAATTTTTTAAATAAATTGCTGATATTTTCAGCCTGGAATCTAGAATAATGCAAATATTTTCCCAACAAGCAAAATATCAGATACTGAAGGAAACAAAACAGCAGTAGGATAAAGAAACAGTAACATCTGCTTTGTCTAGAAGAAAAATCCTGGAATAAGAAAGCTTAAATGTTCTTCTAAATCTCTTGTTATAAATTAGTTTTTCAGAATACAAAAATGTCATAGATGCCTCTTAAAATATATGAAGTAAATATTTTAATGGAATTTAATGAATAAGGTTTGTAGTTGACCATGCTCAGCTAATGCAGTCCTGTCCTCTTTAAGACTCCGAATGCCATGCTTTGCCTTTGCAGGTGAGATGTGAAAATTAGTTTGAATTAGTCTCTGTTTCTGTATGAAAAGGGGACTTTCTGAAACGTGGAGCCATTTGATGAACTGCTTATCTTCCCTCCAAAGTGAGAGCGTTATGACAGATGCTTTTAGGTATGAATTTTGGAATGGGTTGAGTTCTCCTGACAAGCCTCAAATCCTACATTTAGAGTTCCTTAGTTCTAAATGAACAATTAAGTTATTTTTGAAACCCCAGAATGTAACTGTTTTCCAATAAATAGTAAATAGGGGAGTTAGGCGAAGAATGTGAGTTAAAAATAGGTTCTCTTTTGTAATCTGTGCATACACAGCTTGTGTACTCTTTCCTGGGTGCTCTTAATGGTAAGCATAGCTGGTTCTCCATCTTATTTCTGGCTCTGCTTTGACTCGTAAGTGATTTTGAGTCAGCCCCCCCCTTTTTTTTTTCCTGTGCGTTTGTGTCCACTGCTGTACGGCTGAGCACACTTGCCAAATGCTTTGAGGTCTGTGGGTGAAAAGTGTTGTAATGATGTTAAATGTATCCAAAACCTAGGTAGGAGATGCTGAGGCAACAGTTAGCTTTAGTGTTGATATATGGCTGTTTTTCTCGTGAGAAATGATGTGCGTGTTCCAGTATATTTTATAAAATTTTTGAGATAATGCACTGGAGCACGGAATGATTATTCCTGTACTTAATAACAGAGTAACAGCAGCTACTGCTGCACAAAATCTGTGATCTAAAAAAATAAATCCTTCGTATTTCACTAACAAAAAAATCATGCTGCAAACAGGCAGCGTTGTTAGAAACGATGTATCACGCGTGGCTAGATGCTGTTACCCTAGAAGTAACCTCATTTTGTACTCGTTTAACAGCATGGAGAGGTCTCTCCCAGACTCTTCTTTCTCCTTCCTTGGACTCCTTACAGGATTGTCTTTTATGAGCAGTCTAGGATGCACAATTTATGAAAATGCAATTTATCAGCTGCAGAAATCTCCTTCCTGGTGAAGAGAGGACACAGGGGGGCAGGAGACAAATGGCAGCAGCTGTTTACCTTGGCATGGAGCATCGTTTTTCCTTTTTATTTAGTTTTTGTGTGTGTCTGTGGTCAGAAAAAGTAGGTACCTGATGTTGCTGTTGCTGCTACGGAAGCATTTACTCTAATTGGCCATGGAATAGGTTTTGCTGCAGGCAATTAAATTGCTTTGTTTGGTGGTTTTTCATGACTCACAGTGTTGTGGTTTTGGGACTGGACTGTGAGATGAGCAGGACCTGCCGGAGTGTAACTATCTGGTACAGAAAAGGACCGTGCCGCAGCATGGAGAGCTCTGTCCCCAGCTGTTGGCTAGTGCCTTCTTGTTTGAAGATGCTGCTGGGTATCTGATCGTGATTGTTCAGCCCCTCATCTCCCATTTTATAAGCCATCTGCAAATAAGACAGAACAGCAGGAAGTGTTATGGGAGACTCAAGGGAGATTCTTGTTAATTTTTATGGGATTTTTACCTGCCTAAAGAGTACAAGAGAAAAAAAAAAAAGAGGGCTGAGTGCCTGGCTAGGGAGGGACTGAGGTGATGCCTGGCTCGTCGCGGGGTGAGGGAAGGCTTGTGGAGCAGTGTGGAAAGGGCGTTTATAGCAAGACTCTTACTTGCATGGGGCCTCACCAGAAGGAGCCCACCTTGGCTGCAGCATCGCACCACAACTTCTCCCCTCGCCTGTAGACCTTGTTGGCCCGGCACGGCTGGCCAGCAGGTCGGAGATCTTGCCGCAGCACTGGCTCCAGTATGTGGGGTGAGCTCCTGCCCTGTCGTGCAGATGCAAGGCACAGATGCAGCAGTGATAAAAATGGAGTAGCTAAGCCTGTCTCTTGCATAATACGCAGGATTTGAGGGGTCTGCTGTTCACAAGGCTGTTAGCATTTCTCACGGATGCTTTGAACTTTCTCTTTCAGCCTCTAACTGTGCAGTGGGGTGTACAGTTCAGATTTCTTCTCACTTTTGTGGGTCCCCTCCTTTGCAGGTCTCAGCTAGCTTTATTTTGGTTTTGGTTCTCTAGGGACCTCTTGCTGTTCTGATTTTGCTTTTCATCTTTCCCCACTATTCTTTAGCATTTTTTTCAATGGGAAAAATCAGCAAGGTTAGGAATTTTCCTCTGTTACAAGAGTTCTGGAGGTTTTGTTCTTCTGAGGATGGTGTTTATTGGTAGGCTTGATGATATACTTTGGTGCTTAGGATCATTGCAATGCTTTGGTGCATGGCTCCGGTATTAAAAAAAAAAGGGGAGGGGGATCCTTATTGGAAGCTATTTGAACTTGGCTCTTCCCATAAAAACTGTAGGGGAGAGAGCTGAGGATTTTAGAATGTCTCCTCTTGGACTAGAGCAATATCTGGGTGAGTTTAATAAGGTAAGAAATAAATCGGTGGCATGAGGCAAGCGCCGCATTAGCTGCCGGTGACACAGTAAGTGAGTTTCCCCACGCTGTTCATCCAGCACATGCTAATCTTGCCCGATCTGCAGTGTTTCCATTATCTATGGATAATGTGCATCATGCTCCTTTCCTAAAAAAACACATGGGGAACATGATTTCTGTTTTTTTAAAAAGCAACCTACCAATCTAAAGGGGAAAAATTTGTGTTGCGTGCATTTTCTGTTGCACTGTTTTTTGTTGTATTTTTAAACTGACTTTTTTTTTAAAAGCATAATTAATAATTGTTCTTTGCTCTCTGAATGCTGTTCAGCTCCACTCTAAGGAGTGGGAGGCTCTGCTAGTCATTTGCACATGGAACTAGAAAGGTATAAATTGTATCTTTTAATAGTATGCTTCACTTTCCTAAGTAATTACCTTGAAAATCCTGTATGTGCTGGTAGGTAGCACTATTAAACTGTATCCTTTCTTGCTGTCAGAACTGATTTTTAAATTAATTGTATTTGACAGCAATAGTAGACAAACTGTTTTAGAAATAGATTTAAAAATCATTAGCATAGTAGAGAAAAGAGAGTAGCGTTTTCTGTAATTCTTTCTTCTGCCCAGGCTATTAACATTTGCCTGAAAGTTTCCTGAAAAAAATGTTGTCATATTTTCTCAGCAGTAATAGTGAAAAATATTGCTTGTATTTCACGGGAGTTCTGCAGAGCACATTAGGCCTAATGACAGTAAGCAAAGTAATGATACATTCAAATTAGTATTGATTTTCCTATCATAACTGAAATAAATGAAGAGCAATGACAACCTGATTGTACCCTCTGCTGGAAATCAAAGAGTTACTGGAATTTCTGGAATAGACTGACTTGGTTATTCTCAGCTTTAATGATTAGGTTGCCAGAGAAAAGATGAGTCTTTGCAATCCTCTTACCCTTGGCGATATCTCAGTAAGAAACCTCCTAATGAAAGTTAAGACACTGTTTTAATAAGGATAATTTACCCAGTGATAACATGGGAATGAAGGGGGTTTTTAGAGGGGTTTTCTGGTCCTGCACAACTTTGACAGAACTGTCTCAAATATGTACAAAGAATATCCTGCATATAGCATTCACTTTTTATAATAAAAAAATCGGTTTAATTTATATTGTAGATAAATTTGCAACTTTATCACATTGCACAGATCCCTGATACCTTAAAAAGAGCAAACTAATTTAGGCTTGGTTTTCGTTATCAGGCTGTAATTCACAGGTTGACAATTAGGAGAAAGCTTAAAGCAGCCTTGGAAGAGGCCAAACTGGAGTAATCACCTCTCTAGTTTGATGATATGGGTAGATCCTTAGCACTTCCATAGAAAACTTAGTTTATGTGAGAATGGCAGTGACAAGAAATAAAGCTAGTTTTACTTCTGAGGGCAAATCCTTCTTTTCTGGGTCTGTTTTCATAGGTTACAGGCATATGTGCTAATAGATGCCCTTGCTTTTATTTTGTGTGGTGCTCTGAAGTCTTCTCGGCATTTTATGGAAATTATAGTAGGTTGAGTTTTGAGGAGGAGTGAGGTTCTTGGAGTTGCAGTAAGCTCTGCAGACCAGTTTAGTTGTTTCTGTTCACAAGAAATGGGGAAAGACCACTGAAAAAACAACTTTTTGCTCTCTAAATACATAGTAAAAAGGGCTCTTTGGGAAATTCTTGTGTACGTGTTTCTGGGAGGCTGTGTCCAAGTAGCTGGACATAATAGTGGTAGTCATAGAGCTAAAAGTTTAGGGGTCAATACTGGAAAAAATAGCCTGGCACCCAAATTGGTGAAAGGGAAAAAGGTACAGTTAATTCTTACGTGGCTCAAGATGTGTGTGTGATGCCAAAAAAAAAAAAGGGTAAAATTACTGAAACTAATTTTTCAGGGGAATGTAATTCTGCAGAAATATTTGACCGTTATTTCTTTGAAGTCTTATTTGTTGTATGTACAGCTTGTAAACATACTGCATGCTTGTTCCTGCTGTAGGTGGATAGCTCCAGTACCTGCGGTGCTGCTGCCATGCTGTGCAGCCAGTTGGCTGTGACCTCCATTTCCTTTTTTGTAAGCAAGCTGACCTTCTTAGCAATCTGAGGGCGAAGTATTGCGCTCGCATTTTGAACTTGCTGGTTTTGTTTAAGGTAAAATACAAACCCATCGCTGTTCAGGTACCAGTTGCTATTTATACCTCAGCTTGCCTTTGATCAATGTTAAATCCACGTAGGGTTTATTTTTCTTACAAGAAATTGTGTGCAATTTCCAAGCCTGAAGTAAGAGGCCATGTGTTTCGTCTGGAAGAGCTAGACCTGAGATTATAACCTTTTTTTTTTTTTTTGGTGACTGTCACCCTGTCTGAGTACATGATCTTTAAGGAGAATAAAGTTATTTGAATCCCAGCTCACAAATGATGTAATTACCTGTGTGATCAGATAATCTCCTTCATCCCAGCCCTTTCCTTAGTAAACCTTCTCTATTAATTCACCATTCAGGTTTCTGTTTTTATCTCTGATCATCTTTAGGTTCTGCTGAACCTGAAAGGATCAGCATTTTGTTGCTAGGAAAAATACTGTCCCAGTAATATGTGTCACGGCCCTGGCAGCGCTGCTGGCAGTTGGGAAGAAACAGGTATGGTACTGCAGAATGTGCTGTATTATCTGAGTTTCACCAGGTTTTGTTTTGTTTTTTTGCTATCTTTCAATCTTTGTCTTGCCTTCTTGAAAAGTGGGAGGAAATGAATTTAGAGTATGAAAGGAGCCAGATAAACAGCTCTGCTTGCCAAAACCTTTCATTAGTTCAAAGAACTAGCACTGCGTGAGCAGCAAAAATGTAATCCTCCTGGCCCTGCTTTGTCTGTGTTTCATCGGCAAGGGGCGTATCTTTAGGAGCGAGAGGGTTAATCTGCTTGTCATGTAACCCTGTGGCTTTAAACCTGCCCATGCAGAAACCAAAATGTGTGGGAAAACAGTGAAATTTGTGTCATGTATGCCAAATCATACCAGAACTTGCACATTAAGATACGTTTTAGGAATTTCTTTAAATAGTGGATTTCACACTGGATGAGTTGAATAGCTATTTTTAAAAAAGTGTGTAGGAAAAGCAGGCTTTATCACATGCATCCATGTAGTTTTATCCTCACCACTGTCAGTTGCCAGTTTTGAACCCTGTTAATTCATACCTTAGCTATAAGGCTTTATCGCTCTGAAATTGCTGGAGCGTTTACTGTCATTTTTGAAAAACACGGTCACTGAACACAAAAAACTTCAGGTAGAAAAACTAGGTCAGCTTGGTGTAAAAAGAGATCTCATACCCTACCTAGGATATATTCCAGCAAAATGGATTAGACCCAACTGCAGCACTGAAAGAGTACTTTTTCCTTGTGGTCTAATATTAAATGCAAAGCCTTGCTGCTTTTAGGCATTCCCTGTTACCCGCACTTAACCAGTCCGCTGGGATATAGTTTCTTTTTTGAGAATTTGGATAGTGGAGAGAAACTCCTTGCTTTTAAGAAAAGAGTGCATGAATTGGAAAATGTGCATGGGAAACATTTTCCAGTAAGCCTCTTTGGGGTGTTTTTGTTGTTTGTGTTTTGGTTCCCCCCAGCCCCAGATGTTCATCCCAGGTGTCAGATCTTTTATGTAAAGAGACAAGAATGACTCAGATTTTAACAGTAATTTAGTCATGACTAACAGAAGTCTTAGATTTTCTTGGTAGGCTCTTCAGAAATGCAATCCACATTGAACAAAATATGTATTTTATAATTATTCATGTTCTGCTTAAACTTACTTTGACAAATCGGTAAATATTTATAAAGGAAAGGAAGCTGTGGTATGGGAGGACTCGGGCTTCCCCAGAAATGATCTGTTAGTCTGGTCCATCTCTCCATGTCTCATCTCCTAGTGTCAGTTCTGATCCTAAAGTTCAGCAAAATTTAGGAGACATTCTTAGACTCTCATTCTTTCAGATTTTTTTTTTCCAAAGGTGTTATCCTGCATACCTATTTATGTGTGTGTTTGTTTACTTTATTATTTATTTACTTACTTATTTATGTTGGTTTGTGAACTGACATATATTCAGGAGGGAGATACATTTGTTAGTCCCACTGTGGGACGAGCCACAGTATGAGCTCATTTGTGTTGAGCATCACAAAGTCTGCACAGCAGGGCAGTCACGATCATCTCAAAGTTGTACTTTATTAAGCACAAATTTGTACTTTATTAAACACAAACCTGTAGTCTGCTTATTTCTGCTGCTTATGCAGCTGCTTCCTTCTTTTGTTCTTTCTGTGAATTTTGTCTACGTATTACAGTGGAAAATGTATTTATTTCTGGCAGCAAATTGTCATGCTGTATTATTCCTAGGTGTGCATACATACCACCGTCATGGTCGTCTTTACCTGGATGATATCTGGGACAGTGTCATCTAATTTGCTGTCTGCTGTCAGTTTTGGATTCTTTTTATAACAGGGCTTTTTAGTTTCTCCCAATTGTTGAAGATTAATAAAATTGCTAAACATTCTAGAATTTTATTCTGATACTGTAGTATGACTCTTATGCTGGTAATAGGATGATGACTTTTCTCACTTCTAGCCTGCTCATCTAATTGTAATATGGCTCAAAAGCTAGACAAGGTTTGCAGGGAGAAGTGACGTTGCCGCACAACTGTGCTGCCACACGTTGGGTTTCTAATAGCCATTCCACTGCTCTAATGCCTAAAACCACCCCGATTGCTTAGCTGGTGCATGCATGTGGCCTGTTTGTAAGAAGAGGGTTCCTGATCAGGCCATAAATCTGTTTTTCCCACTGGCCTGGGTCTGGTGACAGCCAGCGGTGGATGCCGAGAGGAGAGCAAGCCTGGGGGGATGCGTTGCAGAGCGCTTTCTGTTGTTTTCTGTCCTTTGCTCCTAGATAGTCCTCTTCGTCCTTTTCTGGAGGGAAGCTGTTTAGGTGCTTTAGAAGACAAATCGCTCTGCTCTTTCCAATGCCGCTTCATACAGAATAAAGCGTTCAGCCCTGTGTGCTGGCACTTGTGCCGAAATGGCTGTGAGTTATGTCTGGCATGGATCTGAGCACTCTGAATGCTTTGGCTGGCAATGAAGGGATATATGTGTGTTGGATGTATGAACCCTAAGGAAATGAGAACAACTGGAGGTGCCTGTGCCACAGCCAGAACTGCAGGCAGACTCAGCTACAGTGCTGGTGGTGTGTGTTAGTGTTTCCTTTGAGTTTGTTTTTGTCGTCTTTCTCTCTCTCTCTCTCTTTTCCCCAGAGTGATCTGGTTTAGAGGGAAGCAGTTTTGTTACAGCACTTCACTTGTGCTTGGAAGAGCAGATGAGCAGTTAGCTCTTGGAGACTAAGATGTCCTTAGATCTCTGTCATCAAAGGCACCACTCTGTATTCAGATGCTAAGCCTGAGAGTTAGTGTGGTTCTTTAGGCATTTTTGATTTTTTTAAATAGGTAGAGGTGCAAGCTAAATAGTATTTCATTTGGGCACAATGGTGTTAAGCTGAATCTGAACCCTTGATGACACAGTTGCGTTGTGGCTGTAAGCCAAGCTGAGCTGCCATGCTTGAGTGTGTAGACTCCTGAATTCATTGGGGGGGGGACACGACACCAAAGAACAGGTTTGTACGACCAGCCATTGCTGTGGAAGGTGGCTTTCAGTACCTGCTGCCGGGGCTTTGAACCTCACAATAAAAGTGAGTGGTGCAGGCTGCCTGCTTTCTGGGACCTTGACTGCTGGTAGTGGCAGGGAAGAGAATTTGGTGCCTAATTTTGATGCGTATCTGCTCCTCATCAGCTGGGTAGATGGCCAGGGTCTGGCAGCCCTTTTTTGCAGGCAGTCTGAATTGCTTATTGCTGTCCTGAACTTGCACTGCGTGAACAGGTGGTCTGAATACAGTTAAAAAAATCCCTGATTTCTCAGAGTTAACAACATGTTAGAAGTCTAGCATCGCCAAGCCTGAAACTGTTGCACAGTTTTTTGTGGTGGCTTCAGCAGTGAAGTTTATGAACAGTGGCCCTTCAGCAGTCTTCTACCTCAAAGATAATCCTTCCAAGCAGGGGAGAAAATTTGTCAGCACACAAAAGTGGCGCTCCGCTCTACCTGTTCTTTAGGGAAAGAAAAGAAAAACCCCACAACCCTCAGTGTTCTCTTTATATAATCATGAATGTAGTTTTTTTTTTTTTGAGCACTAAATCCGCAGCAAGAAAGAGTAGGGGACCTAGGAACACTCCAAGGGGGTTTGTTTGTGCTGGTTTCTCCTGCTGCTTCAGCTGCTCGGCTGTGTTTCATTCCCCTTAGCACGCTTGCTTAGTTCAAAGTGGCTGCAGTGTCACCCTCTAAAGAAGGCTGTAATTTAGTGGCTGAAGTGGTGTGTGCGTGCCCGTGTAATAATAAATAATGTTTGTGAGTTATGATTAAATCTTAGAATTGCATACAAATGCAATTCCTTTTCTGTGAGACCCAGCTCAAGCCATTCTTGGGAGACCTTCTATACTGTACCTCTGAATAGGGCTCATTTAAACAAAACTCTCTGCAAGTACAGCTTGTTAGCTTTGATCCCATATTACTAGACATGTTTCAAGGCTTGCTTAGATTGCAGAGCCTTGTGAATACTGGTTACTTTTAACGTGATTTTACTAAATATTTAATTGTCCTTTCACTAATAGAGAGCTACACTTGCATAACGCGCTGCCAAGTGTTCTATGAAAATGGGCAGCAAGTTATCAATCAGCTGGGATGTTAGCAGTTAGCTCCATAGTTTCTTATCAAAAACAGTTTGTTATTGAAAAATACAATTTTTTTCTTTCAGGTTGCCTGTCTGAAGAAATTGGATTTAACAATAAGAATTTTTTATAACGGGGTGCGCTTTAATCTCAATAATGAAGAAAAGCAGAAGTGTCATGACAGTAACTGCAGATGAGGTAAGTTTCTTCTAAAGGCATGTTTTATTTTCCCCAGTACTTTATGAAAATGAGATAAAAAGTTAGTTTTGTTTTCTTTTGTAAGTGTCAGCTGGTTTTGCTTTGGTTACTCATTGATTTCCTTACAGTTGCTTGCAGCTCATATAATAAGCAGAAAATAAGCCTGGCACATTGAAAAACAAACAAACCAACGCCCATACTGTGAGAAGTTTAGAGGAGACTTAAGCAGAGCATACCCTTTACTGGTCTTGGTCAGTGTAGTGCTGGCAGGCAGCAGGGAACATCTGCATACCTTATGGAAGCTCTGTTCTGGATCCCATCTTGGTGCATGTGCTGTGCTTGTCTACTTACAAGTGTTTCAGCATCTCTTCCACTGTTGTTGCTGAACACCTAATGTGATGATGCATGTGTTATTCCATTACTAGACTTGCTAATCATCATTATAATCCCCTATTAATTAAAATCCAGTTCTCATTCCCTGGAGAAATGTATCAGTTTGTAGTGATGGCATGATAACTGCAGCCTTAATTGTCTTGTTTGTCACAGCTGAGGCTCGCCAAAGGTGGAAAACCACATGGAATGTATATGAAAATACAGTGGAGGAGTGGAACCTAATAGTTAGTGTATCCTATAGCACTCCTTCAATAAGTGTTTCTTTTACACTCTTGGACCACATGTTGCGCTGCTTCATAGTCAGTTTGCCTGAGCTTGATGCTGGGTCCACTCAGTTCTTGCTGATTTTAATGAAAGCAGACATCTGAAATCTAATGGGAAGCTAGAATACTCTGCTGTACATTTCTTAAATAATAACAAAAAAAAATTAAACAGTCTTACAAAGATTATTAATAAAGGCAGGTTAAGTCAGATCCTCATATAGAAGGCACGCTTTCCTTTCTGGGATTCCTAGGAGTATTTTTCACCTGATTTTTTTGCTGTGAAAGAGTAGGGTTTGGATCACTGAAGATCTCTAGCATATTTTTGGAAACACAGCATGCCAAACATTTTATGCTTCCAGCTAGGTCTTTATGATTTTGATGCCTTAATAACTTCATGAATCTGCACCAGCATGCCTCATAGCACTTCAGGCTACATACAAGGAGTAAAGTAGCTGTGGGCCGTGTTGTTTCTTGTCTGGATGCTTCTCATGGTTGTAGGATGGGCAAGCAAGTAGGCAAAGTTAAGGAAACTGGTAGTATGCCTGCCTTTCACCAGTTTTGCCTTTCCTTCCCATGTTGAGATTTCTTGCTGAGGTAAGAGAGTAGGAAGTACCACAGAGTTGACTACTTTAATAGTCTCATGACAATGGAGAACATATTTTCCGTTAGAAACTATGAGGCAATGGAGGACTCATGCTACTTGCATTTGTTCATGAAGGACCTAATAACTGATTATGGAAAATCAAACCACTCTTTTTTTAAGTCACTCAGTGCTGGCTGGGAGACCGCAGCGGTAGCAGTTTGGAGGGAAAGTGAACCAAGGGATTTGGGGAGGCTGTAAAGTGGGCTTGGAAAGGTCTGCGAAGGGTGGAGAGAGCAGGCCGGAGATCAAAATTCAGGAGCAGGTAGAAGAAGAGGAAAAATGTAGAGCGGTTGCCATAGATTATATATATACCGATTATAATAATCTTCCAGCTTCTACTGGTAGCTCATCACATGCAATACAGAAGTATTCTCGTTGATATTGGGCAACTATATTTGACTAGCTAAATTCTCTGAGTAAGACCAAAACTGACAATCCTCTGGCAGTGCTGTTCTGCTATGAGAGAACTTCTGGCTTGGGTTTCAGAAGACTTGACAGCCAGTTCTGTGATCATGGTGATGTTTTTAAGTAAAAATTGCTAGAAACTAGAAGAGGAAAAACTGCTTGAACTGATTAAAACCTTTTTTTGAGACTACTTCTACTAGCAATGCCAGACATAGGGTAGGGTAGCCTAGCCAGGAGTTCCTCTCACTGAATAGCTTTTGGATGATTCAGGATGTGCCTAAGTCCAGTATTCTTGGCACCTTTCTCTGACTGGTGATTCCTCAAAAAAAGTGGCAAACCAATGTGGTTGTGCTGTGCAGAGAAATGATACTTTAGATGGATGTTGAGTAGAATGTTCTCTGAAAAAGTTTAAAATATCAAAAGTTTAACGTATCGCCAAGGTGACCTGGATTATTGAAGTGTTCAATTAGATTAGAATTAGCTGTTGAATTTAGCTTCGACAAGTTATGAGTGAATTTTCAAGTTCATTCATAACTTGATAAAATAACAGTGCAGCGCAGTCAGACTCTGCTAAGATTTCATCATACAGTTATCTTTTGTGAGTAGCTATGGCTGTAGAACAAAAATTGTATGTGTTTTATCCTCATGTAGGAAAATGTTTGTTTGCAGAACTTTGTTTGCAGTGGCTTTTCTGTCTTTGCAGAATGCTCTGGATTACCTGGAGTGTGGGCTGAGTAAGTCCTATAGTACTTCCAGCCATGCTTTGGGCATAGACCTCTGGAGAGGAAGAAGATGTTGTTCTGGTAATTTGCAGTTACCACCACTATCGCAAAGACAAACAGAAAAAGCAAGGACACCCGACAGAGACATTGTCTGTAGACCAACAACTCTGCCTTTGTTGACACCTCCAAGTATTGCAATCACCACTTACCAAGACTGGTAGGTTATTTCCCTTTGTTATGAATCTTACGCAGTTGGGGTTTTTAGTTTGTTTTGCTTTGTTTTCTGGTTTGGGGTTGTGGTTTTTTTCTTTTTTTTTTTTCTTTTTTTGAAAGGCACTAGATAATCATCTTCTATGTATCAATATTGTTGATGTCTATCAGTTGGTGTATCATGGATATAAATTTACAAAGTAATTGTCTTTTTTTGAAATTCTACTTCTGTTAAAACCTCTTCTGTTCACTTTTTTTGTGCATCTTCATGAAAATTTTGTTGTAAATTCTGATCTTGGCCAGAGGATTTGTGTTACTAGCTTTCCACCCACAGAAGAGTTCAGGATGATGGTAGACTCTTCTACAGCAGATTGAGGAAAAAGGGTTTAGTTCTCTGGCTGTTTCCTGTCCAAGTGTTAGCAGAAAGGCTTGGAAAAGCGTTTGAATCTGATGTTAAGCTCAAGAAAAGTCCCAAAGAAACTGTCAGAGAGCTGATTAAAAGGGGATTGCTAAGAGGTGAGTTCCAAAACAGAAACTGAATGTTAAGTGCCAAACATGGAAATTCATCTAGGGGGAGGAGAGGAAGACAAAGCCCAGAGTGTTCATGCGTTGGAATTGCAATGGTAGATTTTAATGGCAAAATAAGGTTAGATGTCCAGCTTGCCGTATGAATCTTGAAATGTCATTGCAATGTAACCTTAAAACCTGTACTTTAAACTTCAGATTTCAAGTGTGCTTTTGATTCTAGTTTTTTAAATACTCCATTCTCAATTTCATTTGCTGGCTGCAAGACATGTTCACATCATTATTTCCAAGTCTGAATCTGGTTTTAGCTTCTGTTAAGCTCAGCACTCTTCAAAGCTGGCATTTCAGTTTGCATTTGAACAATTAGAGAGGACATCCTAAATTCATTTGTTAGAGTCCTTTAAAAAGTTTTGCTACTGAAAATAGTTTTTTTTAAGCTATGCACTTGAATAGATACAGAAATCAAGGAAGAATTAGCAGGAGCTTTTGTTCAATTTTTGCATTTAATTGCTGTGGATAAATTTAACAAAATGAGTTATCTAATTTCAGATGGGTTGTGAATTTTGACAATAAAAGGGTTGGTTTACCTTTATGAGCATTTTATGAGTGTTGCCTGTTGTGTATCTGCAGCAATTTATTATCTTGACTGCCAGACAATTGAGTGCCTACTCATAAGATGTGCTTTTAAGAATGACTTAGTTCTGCTCTTTGACTACACCTTCATACACAATTTAGGAAAATGCAAGGAATTGCAATGGATTTATCATTAGTTTCCCTTGTAACACAAGGGGGCATTGCTGCTCCTCATTTCCATTACAGCAGAATCAATATGTGTATTGTGTCGCACAACATGTATTTTTCTTGAAGGGTATGCCAGTCAAAGAGAAAACACTTGTAAGTGGTACTCAGGTTACTGCTATTTCTTTACTGCTGTTAATCTCTTGTAAGTGAGCAGATAGCTTCTGACTTCTCTGTTTTGCTTGAATCTATCATACCTGTTTATAGCCATATAGCGAGTTTGGCGTTGCTGGTTAGTGTGACCGTGATGCAGAGTGCTGTTCCAACACATGGTTACGTAGGCATCTTTGCACCCCCTCACCTTTCTGACTTGGGCACCAGTTAAATTGACTGCTCTTACAGCTGGGCAGGAAATTGGTCTAATCTTTCCCATTTTCTGTTTAAGTTCTAGTCATCAAGGGCTTTTGACAAGTTTAGCAGTGTTCTCTACCCCATGCCAGGCAGTTCCTTACCTACGCAATCTTCAGTGTCTCGAGGCCTGACCATGATCTCGGGGAGCACAGTCATGATCCAGATTTTTTTGTGTAGGAGCAGTGCAAGCGGGATCTGGTCCCCAAGCTGTTTGGGCTTCTATATTGTGATTCAGTTCTGCATGAAATATACCCCAGATGCAGGTTATATTTGTGTAAGCCCAGTATGTGCCATTCTGTTGAAACAGCTTTGAAATGATATGAGCATTAAGAGACTCAGTGAGTGGGCAATAAAGTGATAGGAAAATTTCAGTGTGGCTAAATACAAAGTGATATATCTGAGCAAGAAAGAATTGTAGCTGCAAAACGATATTGCTACTCAGGAGCAAGATTCTGGGTATAAGATAGAATCATAGGATGGTTTGGCTTGGAAAGGACCTTAAAAGATCATGTAGTTCCAACCCCCCTGCCATGGGCAGGGACACCTTCCACTAGACCAGGTTGCTCTAAGCCCCATCCAACCTGGCCTTGGACACTTCCAGGGATTGGGGTATCCACAACCTCTCTGGGCAACCTGTTCCAGTGCCTCACCACCCTCACAGTGAAGAGTTTCTTCCTTACATCTAATCTAAATCTACCCTCTTTCAGTTTAAAACTGCTACCCTTGTCCTATCACTACATGCCCTTGTAAGAAGTCCCTCTCCAGCTTTCTTGTTAGGACCCCTTTAGGTACTGGCAGGCTGCTCTGAGGTCTCCACAGAGTCTTCTCTTCTCCAGGCTGAACAAGCCCAACTCTCTCAGCCTGTCCTCACAGGAGAGGTGCTCCAGCCCTCCGATCATCTTCGTGGACCTCCTGTGGACTTGCTTGAGCAGGTCCATGTCCTTCTGATGTTGGGGCCCCCAGAGCTGAACGCAGGACTGCAGGTGGGGTCTCACGAGAGTGGAGTAGAGGGGGGGAATCGCCTCCCTCGACCTGCTGCTGGTCACGCTTCTTTTGATGCAGCCCAGGATACGGCTGGCCTTCTGGGCTACAAGTGCACATTGCCAGATCGTGTGGAGCTTCTCGTCAACCAACACCCCCGAGTCCTTCTCCTCAGGGCTGCTCTAAGTCCTCTCCTCGCCCAGCCTGTATTTGTGTCCAATAGAATTGCAAGTTCAGTGCTTATTAATGGTCAAAAAATCAAATTAATTGTTAAAGATTTGAAGGAAAAGAGTAGTGGATAAAATACAGAACATCAGGATGCCATGGTAGGAACCCATTACTTGGTCAAATGTTGAATATAGTGTACAGTACTGGTCCTTCCTCTCAAAAAAGGGTATAATAGAACTAAAAAGTGTTAAAGGCCTCTAAGATGATTCAAACATAAGGAACAGGTTCTGCACTGGGATTGACCAAGGAGGTTCAAACTCTTCAGCATGGAAAAGACACAGCTGAGCAAAGGGATAGGACTGAGATCTTTCAAATAGTATGAAGAGAAGAGGTTGTTGATCTATTGCTTATTGTCCCTTCCAGTATGAGAAAAAGGGGGCATCAAATAAGTTGGTATGGCCGGCATGAAGCAAGTCCAAGGAGGTGGTTCTTCATGTGGTTTGTAGTTATGCTGTGGAACTTTGTGCCGTAGGATACTGTAGGTTCTTGGAGTTTGAACAGGCTCCAGGGAAAGCTAAAGAGATCCTTGGAGGAGTAATCTGTTGTGGCTTCCTTCTGAATGCATAAACTCCATCCCTTGTTCAGCTTCTAAGCTGCAAGTTGTTTAGGAGTGGGAAAATATCTGAGGGGAAGTATCATACATGTTTGCTTCCTGTTCCTTTCTGTTCTGTGCTTTTTAATATCTTGTGGGAGACAAGATCATGGGCTAGATGTACTACTGGCCTGACCAGTAAGACCATTTATAAATCTGGTGGGTTTTTTCACCTCTCTTTATGGGTCTTTTTCCTTGGAGCTTTAATAAAAATGCTGAAGCCACAGGCAGAAAATTAACATGTTTTAAGCTATCAGGGCAGGGAAAAAAGCCTTTACCTGTAGGGAGCCTAATGTCATTAAACATTGTAAATCTCAGACTGGAACGGGGAAGAGGATGTTCCTTGTGAAAAGAGTATTCCACTCTTAGTTCTATAGTTCCATAGGCTTATAGGATAATTCAGGCTGGAAGGGACCTTTGCTCAAAGTGAGGTCAGCTGTGAGGTCAGACCAGGTTGTTCAGGGGGCTTTATCTAGTCTGACCTTGAAAACCTCCAAGGATGGAGACTTCACATCCTCTTTGGGCACCCCATTCTGCTGCATGACTGTCCTCAACTCAGAAAAAAGTCTCTGTATGTCTGGTCAGAATCTCTCTTGATTTGTCTTCTGCCAGTTGTCTTGTGTTTCCTAGAGTTTCAGTGGAAGCTAATGGTGGTGTGCTGTTCCTTGGAAGTGTGGCGTGTATCTTTGTTAGTCCGCAAATCTACCCCATTAATGCAGCACTGAATATTCAGGTTGCATTACTTTAGGCCCCTGTCTCCGGGCTATGGAAATTGTTCGGTAGATTTATTCCCTGCATTTAGCTTCAGGATGCAGAGGTTTCCTGACCTTTGTTTATGTTCCCAAAGGTAGACAGTCTTGCTACAGCTTGTACAAGATCAAGTTCATTGGTACTGTTAAGGCAGTGGAGTTAGTGAATCATGCAAAAGAAAACTCTTCACTGAGATTTAAATCATCATTTGGGGTCCACACAACTAAAATGCATAAGTAATGTAAGGTCCAGATTTAGGTTTTCTGTAAGGTAAATCATTATGTGTCCAATATAAATTGTTTAACATTCACTTGGTATGGTGTTTTTTTCCTGAGGGTCCATAGAGTTGTAGCTGAGAGATGCTTTCTACAAGAGATCAACAGGACTCATTCAGAAGCGTGTAGGTTTACCCCAGCTTTCCGTAATCTATTTCTGTCCATATGAAACCCCAAAGGCAGATGTGAAACACCTCATTATTATGACATGAAACATGATTCCTAGAAATAATGCCTTTATTTCATTTGTCTGGTGTGCATAGTAGTTATCATCTTTTTTTGTAATGACTGTAAGATTGTTAAAGAGCTTCCTAGCAATTTCATGATGACAGTTGACTTCTCATGCTGATGTACAGGTGCCTCATTACACTGTTATATTTAGTGTATATTCAGAAACGCATACAAAACTTCTATAAGGGATACGGTCTCTTTTACTAGGGCAGGTAGGGTGGAAGTGAGGCTTTCCGTGGGCATTTCATACTGAACAAAGAAGTCGCTTCAGTTTGGGGTTTTGTCTCCTATTTGTGCAAGCCATTGTAGTCTTTGTAGAAATTTATCATCTTAACCAGAAAAACAATAATGAAGTTTCTGGAGAGGCAGGGATAAATCAGAACCCGATCCCAGAGGATTGCTCTGAACTGTAAGGTGCAAAAGCTCTGCCTCTGTTGGGGATATTTCTGTTTTCTCCTGTTAACTTGATTAAATCCATGGGGAAACTCTCGTTGTGTGTACTTGGGGTGTGCATTCTGCTGAGCCATTCTTCCAGTTCTTCCATTTCCTGTTAGCACAAAATCTCCACTATAGGCTCATTATTTATCTTCTTATTGTTCTTGTGTTGGAATACTGTTTTGCTCTCTTCCGAATGGTTTATTTAGGCTTACTCTGATCTCCATTGCTCCAAAGCATTTCACTGTTTGTGCTCTGTATTGAGCAGAATGCCAAATGGCAAATATTTCTGTTATCAACTGAGATTTCTAAACTGAGAACCTGGAAGAGAGTTTATGTATAATAATATATCTGTGGTTCTTCCTGGAGCAATGTAGGAGATGCCACATCTGTGAAACACAATGCTTCCCACTACTACCCATGCATCTTGCACAGCTCTGTATGTTACCAAGCTCTTTGCTAAACCTTACCTATCAATGGAGAATATAGTCAGATTATACTACAACAGCTTCAGTACTTTGCTTTCTTTTAAAAATATTGTTCCTTATTGGTTAGGTGAAAATTGGTGCTACCATCACTGAAATGGTACAAAATTCAACCTGCAACATCAGCACTGTACTACAGACTATGTCCTAAGAATGCACTGATTGTGGAAATTTTGCTGTTCCTGGGGTTGCAGTAACTGTGGTTTGAAGAAAAAAGTAACAGAATTCAAATACAGAACATATTATTTGGGAGGGGTAGAGGAAAATAAACCTATTCCTTCTGTAAGTAGTATTTCTGCCACATTTTTTTTCAGAAATCACCTTAAATTTAACTTCCAGTGCTAATACAAAAGAACTATGAGAGACTGAGCCATGACTTACAAAAATATTTTAACTTAAGATACATGGGAACCTAAAAAATAAAGCTGCTTCTGAGGTTGGTTTTTTTTGTTTTCTTTGTGGTGGTTTTTTTTCCCCATTTTTTTTTTTATTAGAACTCTGTTTTCTTGAGACCCGTGCTGATCTGACAAGATCTGTAACCAGCAAAGAAAAAATGGGCAGGCTGACTCCAAAGCAATAATTCCAAGCCAGCTGCAATGTAATAATATTTTGTGTGAAAATAGCAAGGCAGTACACATATAAAATAGCTTTCATGAATCATGCAAGGGAAGAGGTATACAGGATATGGATCTTCAAGTGGCAGTCTGAATGTAGAAGTCTTATAAGTTTCCTGTGCACAAATTTTGTCTGTATTTTCATAAACGCTGTTAAAATGTTTTCCACAATCCTGGTCCATATTTTATAACTAAAGCTTTGTGATAATAAATCCAGGCAAGAGGGAAGACTGAGGGTATGAAGAATATATTTGTAACTACACTTACAGCATCCCAAATACTTCTCTTACCCTATTTTTTGATACTTGGCAGCTCCTGGGTTAGGTTTGCCAGCTAGCTTCTGGTTTACACCATTTCGACACATTTGTCTCAGGTCTATGGAGTCATTTTGACAGTTTTGCATCAAGTTTCTGTGTTGAAACAAAAATAAGTTCTATGATGAGTCCCGAAGTGTAAGGAAATAAAGGCCTTAAGAATTCTCTTAAGAGTTGATATGGTTAATATTAAATATAGTAAGGAGTGCACTTTTTCAGGGCATAGAGATTCTGTTAAACATTTAGACTGGTATTAAATGCTGTATTGAAATATGTGCATTGCTAATTGTCCAATGCAAAAGCTACCTCACTCTTCTGCGGGAGCAAAATGAGAGCTCGCTAGGTTTGAAGGAAGTTGTCTGCTAACAGAGTTGGTTGCTATTTGAGTCACATTCTTGCCGCTTACTAAAAAAAATAACCATGAGTCTGTCTTTGCTTTTTAAGATTATTTTTTACAGCATTCATAATTAATCAGCAAACTCTAGTGTTTTGTGTGTTTGTGAGCTTGCTATGTTATTGCTAGTCATTTGTCAGTGACCAGGTTTATAGCTTGCTTGCTTGCTTCTGAAATAATTTTATTGTGCAGGTTGGTGGTCAGAATCTAAAAAGAAAATATTAAGGGGTTGATCCTGTTTTCCATGTCCATCTGAAAAACTTCCTGAAGTTGGGGTGTGCAAAGAAGGGTGTGTGATTGCATTACTGCATTCTGAAGTGTGCGTGCACGGCGAGGGCTGGTGCGTGTATGTAGTGTCAATCTATGCTTGTAGTACTGCACGTTGTTCTCCAGATGGTGATCGTGGGCAAGCAAATTAGATGCAACATTAAAAACAACGCAAAACAAAAATCAGTACAATTTTAGGCCACTGAGTCTGAGACCAAACCGTCAGCAGAAATGCTGACTTCAGCTAGGGCCAGCTTGTAGCTGCTGTGAAGCTGCTAGGCTGGTGGTAATTAATTGAGGGATAGATATGGAAAGTTAGAATGAAAAAGGAGGATGGTGATTTGCACGAAGGATTAAAAAGGATAATAAAACTGTAGTCAGGCTAGTAAACTAAGCAGAAGGTAATATGCCCAGTCACTCCTTTACATATTTGAAATCTGTAAATCCCATGGAATGAAAGGAAATATTTAGGGTAATAGGAAGCTTAAGTAGGAACAGTGGAAGGAAAACCAGAAATTCAGAGGGAGTAATGCTGTTTTGGAGAAGCGTGGGGCTTTTTTGTTTTGTTTTTTTAAACGTTGTTGCAGACAGTGGGATAATACCCTGTGAAATAGGTTGAAGTCTTATTTCTTAGATCATTTCAAATTCAGCTAGATAAGAACTGAAGAAATATGCTGCAGGCTTGGAATAGAAAAAAAATAGATGAACTGGTTTCCCATATGATGTGAAAACTAAGAACCTAGGAGGAAAAAAAACCCTTAAAAACATGTTTTTGATTTTTATACCTATATTTAAAATTATTTAAATCACAGAATGGTTGAAGTTGGAAGGGACTGCTGGATGTCATCTGGTCCAAAACGTTTATTAAATTGCATCAGTTTTTGTTGTAATAAAGCAGGATCAATTTTTCTGACTGAACATGCTTCCTGTATTTCAAAAGCCTGTACTGCATTTCTGTGGGGCATTTACTTACCTTGAGAAAGGAGGTCAACTGTATTCGTCATAACATCTCATATATTCTATGGGGAAAATAGTTTTTAATTACACTGTGCTGTTTCTGGAAAAAGTATGTGATAGTTTAGTTTTGAAAATCAGGCTTAACTATGATTTGTCCTAAGTTTCCTAACAATATGAAAGATGTAGAGAGTATTGAAGAGTATTAGATCTGGAAACAGTCCTAAACGATTTTGTCTGCTCAGTGATTTTGTTTTGTTCTTCAGTAGGTAGAAATATTATCTGGTACGTTCATTTCTGATGCTGAACACTGTAATTGTTAGGAGCTGGGCATGCTGGGGACCCCTCAAGATAGTCTCTGAAAATCTGAAAATGTTCTGTTGTGAGAGAGTTCTTATGTTGCCCACAGGTAGGTCATAAAAATGACATTAAAAAGTTCACTAAGGCTTAAATCTGTTTCAGCTCACCAAGGTAGGAGGCAGGGACTGCTTGTCTAGTATGGGAAGAGGAAATACCTTGAATTTGTTGTCATTGTTGGCCCCCCCCGCTCCAGCTTCATTTTAACACCTCACAAAGATGTGGAGGAAGAAATTTAGATAGTGAGCTAATTTAGAGAAATGCCTTCTCTAAAATTTTGCTACTTTCTCCCTTAGTAAGATGTTCCCACCAGAGAATATCCCATCCTCACGGACCTGTTTGAAGGAATGGTGGTTCTTCCTGACCAGGAACTATGTAGAGTAAAGGGATCAATCAAAGAAACAAACTTAAACCATGATGCTGTCTCGGCACTCACAGTTAGCCAGCTCCCCTGGCTCTGCTACGAGAATGCTGGGTTGTGGGGGGGTTGATGGTGGACCCCTGTCCCCATCTGACATTACACAACAAATCCTGGAGATGTGTTCATAAAAATAAATGGCAAGAATCCTTCATAACAGGAAAAAATGGTGGGCAACCCAAATATATAGGGGTCTCTGCTTGCTTGTTTTATACATAGTACAAATGCAAACCTATCTAAAAAGAAACTGCTGCAGAGATAATTTGTGCTATCTCTGAGTTATCACTGAAGTTACTTTCTCAGCTAAAAATACACAGATAAGTGTTTTGACTGACTATATTTAGACATTGTCTGTTGCTGTCAGTTTTTGAAGCTCTTGGATCTTCTTCTCAGTTGGAATGTTTTTTTATTTTTATGTATTCTAGAAGGCCTAAATAGAATAACTATGATTTATGTGTGGTGTAGTTGGTATAGAGGAATTTTAAGATGAAACATAATATTGGATTAATCATAGCTTTTGAATTAAAAATGTCATTGTTTTATAAATGTCTTTTTGTACATAATTTATATTTTGTTATTGCAATATAATCTTTTTCTTAGTTTGCATTTATTTGATTTGTTAGATTTTAGTCTGCTTACGTGCTCAAAATGATAGCATCCCCTTTTTGTATGAATTGCAAGGTGAGCCCAGTAATTTTATTGAAGGTGATCCTGAAGTTTGGTGCTGCAAGATTTGCTTGGAAATACTAGTCATTCAGAACAGAGGTAGCTGTAGGCACATAAAAAAGGCTTTTAATGATTCAATTATAATTATATACCTTGATCCAGAATGAAATAAGACAGCTTGAAATGTATCTAGAATGGAAAGAAATGAGTCACTGTTAATTAGCAAAAGACAATGAAGCTTCTGAAATATTATGTTCAAACTTCATCTTCCCAAGAATATAAAATAAATGGGAGATTATGGAAATACAGTTGATATAAAAGCTGAACCAGACAAGACTTTGACACAACTTTCTTTTATCTTTAAACTTCTGAGTAATGATAACTTCATCTGAAAGGAAAGATCAAACCCAGTTTGCTTTGTTACCTGGAGAACTACCTTCTGGTTCTCAGCTGATCCATGGCATTAGATAAGTTTTTGTTCAGTATTACCCGTGATGGTTCTGATGGTGGTCTGTTCTGTGCTGTTGTGCAAGCAAAGAAGTTGTTTTAAATTTTGCTGTGAAGGTGAGTGTACCTCTAAAACCCACAACAGAACAAAAGTAAATGTTATGTACATCAAAATGATCTGTCTTTTCCAGTCCCTCCCAGCTTTCTTTCCATGCCTGCTTGCTGGCAGCAGGCAGAGTCGTGCCCCCACAGCACGGTGACCAGCACTGTGTGTGGCATGTGCCTACATGGTTTTTCAGCGATGCCTGAACTATCGCTGGAGCTCTGGAATACGGCGCAGGAGCAAGCGTGAATCCCGGTGCCAGCATACCAATTTGGCTGTGCCACGTGGCCTGCACGCCGTCATATGGCCTCTCATGTCTTACACTGCTGTCAAGCAGTAGAGGAGTAAGCCATGGAGTCTAACATTGTATTTGAGAAGGGATTAGGGAACAGAAAAGATGAGTGTATTTAGGTCGCTCTGGGGCTGGGATGGAACTCTATTTTCCAGCATTGTGCCGTGCCTGTTTAACAGACCACCTGCTTCTGCAGCTCCCACCCTAGATGTTGTGTGTCTGGGAAGCTTAAATGCTTGGAGTTTGATTCCACAGACAAGCAGTCGTCTCCCAGCCAAAATTCAACAAAGTCCACTTATAAATCACATTTCTAAATACTTGTAAGCAAGCTACTAAATCAGTTTACTAACAACAATCAATTATCTCTGATCTGCTGTGAGCGGTTCCTCTGATTGCAAGTCCCCCTTGAGATAGGAGTGTTTCTGTTGTCAGGACAGAATAAACCTATTCACTCTGCCAGTGTTAAACCCTTCGTCCTTGGGTTCAGTTGACTTCAGTGGTTGTGGCTAGTGCCAGACAGAGATGCTAAGGCAGGCCAGTGGAGCCCGCCCTTCATCTCCAGTGATTGCAGTTGTACTGTGTGTCTCGGGGTCTGTGTGTGAGGAGACAGCCTCGCGTGATACGGCTTGTGTTTGTGACTGGTGACTTCTTCTGTGTGTGGATGTAGGAAAGCTGTCCCTGGATGATTCTTCTTGGTTTGTGTTTGCCAGAACATCTCCAGGATAACTGGAAATCAACTCCTCCAAGTACTGACTAATCTCAATAAATTACTTGTGGTCTGTATCTATCTGGCACTGGTGGGTGTCAAATGCCTTTAGACTTTCTCTTATGTGTTTTCAGTAGCTATGTTGTGTCCTCCTGGAGTCTTTTTAAAGTTATTTTTTGTATCAATTCCTTCTTGGGTCCTTTGAACAGAGACCCTGATAACATTGAGAGCATCATTGGAAAGAATTAGACGACCAAGAATGTAGCGTTGTCCTCTGCTGCCGGCCTCAGTCACGTTCTGCAGGTTCTCACCCCAACTGCTGCTCTGGGAGGCTCGTTACCTGTCGTTGGACACTCTCTTTCCATTAAGAAAAACATGAGACTACTTCTATACTTGGACAGGCTACAGCTACCTCCTCTCTTTAACCCTGTTTTTATTGGCACTGGCAGTGCGCTGGTCTCTAGGGTTTTGGCTGTGAATTTATTCCTTTAATTAAACTGTAACGGACAAAGCTGTATGTGAATTCTGACAATTGTGCACAATGCGTTTTCTATTGTTTCCCAGCACCAAAACACGAGGCCCTTGGCAAAGCTGGTGGTTACAACCATGCTGTTGAACAGTAAATGTAGTGAGCTTTACCTGTCTGTGTTGGGGCTTCTCTAGGGAAAAATAACTATAAATAAATGCACATTGTAAACCTGATACTGTTTAATTTGAGTGAGCTGATAAGGTGTAGATCTGAAACATAAAGTAATTAAAATAACTTGCATGCAAACTGGAATGATGTTTTGTCAGTCAACTGCTGCAGACCTAAGAGTCTGGAAGAGCAAGACTAAGATACAAGACCGAAGAAGCAGACTCGGATTAATGGTGAAATTTTCTGTTCCTATTCAGCTGTCACAGGTGGGACCAATAACAGAGAAATATGTTTGCTCATGAAAGTGATTTAAGTCCTTTCTTTGAAAGGAGGAGGAGGAGGGTTGTCCAAGGCTAAGCATTCATTTTTGTACCTTTTCCGTTGCCTGTGTGAGTGGAGATGTTGCCAACCAAACCTAGCTGTAGTTTTTCAGGGGAATGTACGGCAGGATGCAGAAATGTCCTGACAAAGTGGATGCCTGAATTGGTTACATAGGATTCGCTCTTATCAGTAAGAATTTTGCTCTGACAGAACAATGTTGATTTTTTTTTTTCACACTTTTTATTGTATTATGTCATTTTCATTCTAGTTACGTGAAAATTACAGACACTGATATTTGTTTGCCTGTCATATTTAATGAGGAGGTTATCTGTGACTGAAGTACAATGGGTGATACTGGCCAGTAGCTATGGTGCCCATAGCTGCCTCTGGACATGGGCATGGAGGCATCTGCAGAGGCATCTCCGCACAGCGGTGAGCGAAGACCTGATCCTGGCTGTCGAATGCTGGTGACTCATGCGAGATGAGGTGCTTACTCACTGGCACAGACAGGTGCAGCTAATGCTCATCACAGTTGGAGAACACACCACCAAAGGAATAAAACAGCAGCCTGGTGGGAAGTTAGCTAGCCTGTCCAAGCAAATATCTTTCTAGAGATTCCTTCATCCTACGTCTCTGTAGTAGCATAAAGCCTTTTCTCATCACATCGGGTGTAAAGGATTTCTGAAATTGTAAGACTGTTTTGCATTGGCTTCTCTTTTGTCTGGAGTCACCCCAGAGGTCTCTGCCTGTGAAGAATAAGTTGGTTTATTGAATTAATTTGTAAAATATTAATCTATAGCTCTGAAATGAGAAAATAATCGCAAGTAATACAGATTGGTCTGACATATGTGATTACTCACTATGGATAATATAGAAGGCATTTAAATGTTCCCTGAGAAATACTCTAAATCAAGCACAATCAAAGTTGCTAAGGAAATTACCATTACAACTAAGGTATCTTACATCATGCCCCAAGGGCTTATAGTATATAAATTTATTTCCTCATATGTATCTACTAGGAGATGACAACATAAATACCTGTAAGAAAAAAAATGGCATTGTGACATGATAAGGAATTGTACTTTTTTGTTTAAATACTAAAAAGCACAAGGAACTCACATAAATTGTGTCTCCATCTTTCTGTGGTGTGGTTTACTGTGGGGGAAAAAAAAAATGTACCAAATCCAGTTTAAGGACTAAATGGCAGGTGAAAGGCATCAAGCTTGCTCTTACTACTGAATTCTTCATCCATGTTCTGAATGCAAAAAATTTTTCTGTGACAGAGGACACCTTGTAGTGCTCTACTCAAGTGGTACAATGACCTGGTTAACATAGATTACTAATTCAGAGTGAACAGATGAGCATCCCAGCCACTCAAAACTCTCAAGGTACCTTTCTTAAGGATGAAATTCATTTATTTGTGACTAATCTGAAAAGTGTTCTGGATCTTCTTGACCTTGTTAGAGATACTAGATGTTTTAAAGACCTAGAAAATGAAATAATATACAGAGGCTGCAACTGTTGGGTGCTAAACCAAAAACTAGTATACAAGTTGCTTATGGAATGAGGAATAGCCTGTTTGAAAGCGACTGAATGCTAGTGAAATGGGAAGAGCTCAAAAGGTCGCCTTTTATATAGGGTGGGTCCTGTTCAACCTTTGCTAAGCTCATAGATGTGGGTAATTTCTTTGTGCTGGTGTCCTGACTCTCTAAAATAAATAAGGACAGACTTTTCCAGTTGCTTCTTTCTTTTGCAGTTGGCTCAGCTCTTACACTGCAAACCGACGGGTTGCTAGGTACTGTGGTTCTCTCTTCTGTGACTGTTCATAGCGCTCCAAAACATTGCTTCAAAGGCCTATGCAAGAATTACTAGTGTCTGCCCTTCAGAAAATTTCAGAGGCCCCTAGATCTGTGGGAATGGAGATACAACCTATATAATTTTAAACTATTAAATATCAAAAAAACCCGTGTCTTCCAATGGTAATATGAATTGCAGTGAATTGTTGTTGTTATTTTTTTTACCTCCTAAATGTGGGAAATTTGTCATGCAAACCAGTAATTAGTGATATATTTCTGCCTCTCATTCAGCATCTCAGGCTTTGCTCAGCCTTCTATTAAAGAAAACCTTATTAAGGGAGGGTTGAAGAAGTTTACTACATCAGCATATCTTCACAGGTTCCAGATAATATTTCTTTGCTGTTACATTTATATTATTGTTAAGCACTAGGTCTGTATTGCATTTTTTAGAAGCTTGATCACTGTGCTGTGTTGTGGCTTTCCTTTAGTGTGTTGTAGGAAGATATGGCAGATCAAATGCATCTCAAATTAGAATGGTGAATTCTTATTATTCAGACTAAATTACTATTGTAAAGCATCAGAATTTGGTATGATGGTTTAAAATGTCAATCATAGGTATATGTTTAGGTAGAGGCTGTAATCAGATTTGCTGCTACTCTGAGGGAGCTTAAAAGTAAAATTGGGACTAGGATGGGGTAGAATTAACTAATACTGATTCTGCCTCTAATGCGATCAGTAGCACTCATGAGTGGGATGGACATAGTGTTCCTCTTGGTCATGATAGAAAGGAAATAAAGAAGGCATGAAGTACATATTTTTTCATTTCCTTTCATGTCAGTCTCTTCAGCTTATACTCTTCACCTTTCTTTTCCCTTTTTCTCCCCTTCTGTTGTGTCTAGAGAACTAACTCCAGTTAGGAAAGATTTAAGTTCTCCACCACAAACACATGCTTATGTATAACACTGGCTGTACAGCTTTTTTTATTTTCTTGGAATCTTTTCCAGGTTTTAGCAATACTGCATCCAGCTCTTCTTTTCATATCACTGTCACCTTCCCAGCTCTGTCTTACCAGCCGTTGCTCTGACTTAAAGCCTTGGCTGTCATTTCCTATCCTTAGATTTTCGTGCACAGTGACTTCTATTTTCACATCGAAGCACTATTCCTTGGCATCTGTTTTCCTGGCCACTTACTTTTCTACAGCTTCCAGTTCATTGATATATTTTTTTGTCTTGCTCTAAGTTTCCTCCTAGACATTTCTCTTTTGTTTGATTCACTTACCTCCCCCTCGCACCTTTGCCTGTCTCCCATTGCCTGGGTTGCTCTTATTTATTCCCAGCGCTGGCTCATCTCAGCAATTACATCTTCTGCCTTAGGCATCAAACTGAAGATCACATCCATGTCAGACCTGTGACATTTCCACCACGAATTTATTCCCTTCTCTACTGCAGTCTTTTTAACTGAGTTCTTTTCCAGTACAAGTGACTGTTCCCATATTCTTGACTCTCTATTATACCTTCTCATTTCACATGTCTTTATTGGTTTAGGCCAAGAGAAAATTGTCATTTTGTAGCTTTTTTTTCTCCCTTACCTTGGTTTACTTTTCCCCTTTTCCTCAAAATCTTTTTCTTCTGTCCTTTCACAAAAACAGACGTTCATCAGCTGCTCTATTCCTCTAAACTCATCACTTGCTTCAATGACCCAGTTCTAGTTCCAATTTCTAGTCTCCTGCATGATCACTCCTACTCTGATCAACCCTTTTCTTTTATAATGGCAATATGATTTAGCTGACCTGTTGGAGGGGAACAGTGATTTCACTGCCTCCTACTTTGGATCACATTGCCTGTTCATCTCTCTCTGAGCTAATGGAGCTTACTGGCTTCTAGAGTTTCTCTCCTGGAAGTCCATTGTAGATCCTCTCCCAGCCCGTCTTCTACCCTGTACATTTGGCAGATATCCAGATGTTAAGTAGCAGCAGTGCTGTGAGATTCCATAATGTTGCTGGCCCAATAGGTTTTTTTACATCAAATGTGTTCAAATTATGGTCTAAAAGAATGATACTGGCTTCTAATAGTCAGATTCTAAGTCCTTCCCTTGTGCATCCTCAACTATTAATAAAGGTTCTAGAGATGGCCATCTCTCCTGAGTGACCTTTACAATCCTGTGTTTGCACAGATGCCAGGCTTAAACCAAGCAAACACTTGATACGTAGGAGGGACCATCAAAGTCCTTCCAGGACTAACAAGTACAAAGGAACAGATTCTCTTTATTGCTTCGGGAGCACATATTACATGTATGCATTTAGACAGCAAATTGCTTTAACAACAATTAAAAATATGCGGGGGATCTGTGTTTTACATTTTATAATGACTGGCACACATAATAGTCATAATTTTCAAATTGTTTGAAAGCTTGAAAAAGATCTTTATTTTTGCTTTTGAAAACAAAGTACTAGAAGCCAGGATTTGTGAAAAGGAGACTCTCTACTTGGTTAAAAATAAGTTTCACCTACATTTCCTTCCTTTGAAAATGAAGTAAAAGTAGTACCAGCAAACCGCAATCCCTTGAAATAATTTTTCTAATTAATTTGCTGTCAGGTTGGCGTTATCTTTTGGGGATGCCTTGCTAATGTGTATGGATGGAACAATGACCTAAGTAACACAAGGGAGCTTCCTAACTGTTTTTATCTAAATGTGCTTCTAGAGAGTGTGCTGTATGGAAGAATTAACTAATTACTCTGCCACTGACTGAAAGTGCTGTGAAAAGTCAACTAGCCAGTCTTCCTTTCCTACTGCAGCATGTAGGACATTTCACGGTTGCCTCTTCCCTGGCTTTTTATTTAATCCTGGCAATTATGACTTAGAAACAGGTAAATAATAGTGGTACTGTAAAGAAAAAGTATGTATTCTTGTTGCTTAGCAATTGCTTTTAACACAGTGAAGATCAGCCTTTGATGGGGAATTGCATGCTTGAAAAACGTTGTTTACCACCTGTATCAGTTATTCTAATAAAATATATTAAAGTATATTAAAACTTTCCGCAATCCTAGACACTTTGGTAAGCTAGGAAGCTTGCATGAAAACTCACCCCCAAGTATACTTAAACTTTTGATAAATGTCCTTAATTGTCCTTGTTCTTCCAAGCAGTTTCATTTTCCTGCCAGCGCTACCAGGCCCTTTTCTTTAATCATCTCTTCTCCCTCCTCAACTCTTCCTTTGTATTACTGGCCCCTTTTCTGATGAGCTGAAATTACTTGTTGCTCTTGGACTACTGATCCTATTGCACACAATAATCTATATTGATAGACAAATTATTGCATTACACTGTGTTACTGGGATGTTACAGAAGTTCAGGAAAGAGCAAGATGCCTGTTGACCATTTTTGTTTGTATATTAGAGGAACTTCAGTAAACTGGTCCTTGTACCTGGTAGTCTGTCCAGGTGTTCTGGTACCCTAGGTGTTCTGTCTACCATTGCCTCCTGTTGCTTGTGGTAACCTCAGCAAGTACAGCAAAATTCATTTTTCAGAATTACTGCCAAGTTTATTCTGATACCAAGCTTTCATGCCAGTTAGCTCAAGTCTCTTGAGATGTTCCTGTTCTCACCTCTTCTTGGCTTATCCTGGAGTAAAGCAGCATGTCTTGACAGAATTCCAATACTACAAAATGGTAGAGACTATATAGGCATTGGCTGCACGGTCCTCTGTGCATGCAACATCAGAAGTTGGCAGCATGAAGGATGGTACCTGAAACAGAGAGAGAGCTGTTCTACAGCCTTTTTCAGGTAGTTGTCAGCTCCTATTGCCACCAAGATCTGGAAGATATTTAACGGGAAGTACCCTGTGCTAGAGGTCAGCCTTCAAAATACTCTGAGGTTGTGTACCAAGCAACTAGTGTCCTAGACTTCAGCTTGGAGAAGCATTTGCATTCTGGCTACCCAAAGCAGTGGGTGGCACTTTCACTTTTCATTCTTTATGCTTCCACAAGGGAGAGTGGAGGCTTACTTCTCCCCACAGTCTCCTTTTTCCATCTTACTAGCTTAGCCTGACTTGCATTTCTTCCCTCCATCAACAGCCTTTGCACATCTTACCGCAGTACCTTCTACAGGCTGTGGGGCTGACATCTCGTTACTAATTTATGAATGTCCAAATAATGAGAAGCACTCCCTTAATGGACAGTGCTTCTGAAACATCTCTGAACTCGGGTAAGGAAAGTACACCCTCCCTACGTACTGAGGAGCATGCCGTTGTACAGCATGTTTTATTGCAGAGTGCTTTTAAAAAGTGAGTTTCCCCTTATTCTCCTTGCCATTTTAATAGCTTTATGAAAAGGCATGGAAATACTGTTTCTCTAATATCAGATGTATTCTCACAACCCTGCACCCCCCAATATCCCATTTTGCTTCCTGGTGAGTTAGAAAGTTCATTTTTTCTGTTTGGAATTCTAGATTCTAAGCATTTGTGTGGATTTTATTTATCATTCAGCATAGCTCTCAAGCTTCCCTTTGTCTTTCACTGGCTGTCAGTACAGTTGAGATGTTAGAGTAACAGATCACAGTCTAACACGTCATAATTCCTAAAGCATGAAATGTTTCTGTTCTGCTGCTGCGTGAACCTCTCAGTATTAAATAACACTGCATTTCCAGTGTCCTTAGGTTAGGCTCAGGCAGATGTTTCTCTTTTTTTTGTTGTATTTTTGTTTTGTTTTTAAATAAAAGTGAATGGTGAATGGTATAGTAGCAGGTTAGGTGGAATGTCTGGTAACTCCTTTGTAGTCTCCTGCTATGGGGAAGCTCTCTATCGCAAGCCTTTTGCTTGAAGCTGAGGAAGGCACGCTAATGTTTTTGTAAAGTGTTTTGGGATAGATGAGTGAAAAGAACACCGGAATGGGTAGGGACTGGTGGGGATTTGTTGTGTAATTGATGCCTATACTGTGCAATCAACCTCTTGCATGCAGATCAGAGAGCCAGCCTACAGTGAAAGTGCTCTACTCTTTCCTGTCTCCTTCTTTAAAAAGAATTATTGTATTTATATTTAAGGTCACCTACTTTTGACCAGTTCAAAAGATGCTTGCCACTCCCTGTAGTATTTATTATGTTCTTACTATCAGCATCAAATCTTGTCTTTAACTTCGTTGCCTGGATTTTATTATTTTTTTTTTTTTAAGCCTTGCACATGTAGAAGTTGGTTTTGTGGTGGTTATGTCCAGAAAAAAAATCTTGGTTTTTGTGTTTCTAAATACGTATATTGCTTAAACTAATTTGAATTAATTTACATTGTCTTTCCAGGGAAGTGCCAAGTCCCCCATCCTTTGGTGTTTCCCTCTATTTTCTCTCCCTGTGCTAACTTCTCCAGTGTTGGTTGCTGGTTTGGGGCTGTGCAGTGGCTGGCAGTGATTTTGCCCTTTGACCATACGTAGATTCCAGGACAGCAAAGCGTACTCCTTTGGAAGTGTTCAGCTTCATCTGTGTCATCTGTGGAGCATGCATTCTTGCACGCTTTGTTCTTGTGGAATATTATTCCTTGCTTTGTTGGTTTTGTTTTTGGTTTTTTTTCCTACTAGACCTTTTCTTCCTGGCCCACCCTGAGCGCTGCGCACATCTCCATCAGTGCCAATGCTGCTGCCGTCCCGGGGGTCGCGCCGGGTGTGCCCGGGGTATGCTCGGCGATGCCCAGGGACAATGTCATGGTCTTAGACGGCTCGTTAAAATTTCATGAGAATCCGACACGCTCATCACACAAGACAGAGCCGAACAGAGTCCAGTTGTCAAAATAACACCGAGCCAATAAGCATGTCATGGGTGGAGCTACTGCAGTATGGGTAAAACTAATTCTGAATGAAGACCTTTTTATTAAACATACTGGGCCTGAATGAATCGGGTTACTTGGCTTGCGACAGACTAGGGAATTCCTTGATTTTATTAGTGCGCACTGAAAAATCCAGTGTTTTTCTGTTAAGTCTGTGAAGCCAAAATGCTGTAGGAAAGGGATTGATCGGGAGCTGGCTGTTATGAATTTTTCATGAGCTGGTGTGCGGGGCTGAATGGCTCCGGCGCGCGTCGGTGTGTAGCTGGCAGGCAAGCCGCATCCACAGGGAGGCTGCTGACACAGAAACACTTTGGCGCATTTTCAGAGGGAGAGCTGGGCTGATAAAGGGTTTTCTGACAGCCCTGGCTTATCGTCCTTCAATTTATGCTGCTGTTGCTTCAGGCAGCCTTTCCATTTGGAGCCCAGCCTTGTGAATGAGCAGGGTAAGCTCTGCCGATTTATCAGCGTTTTTAATCTGCGGCGATGCCTGCGTGATGTGTTTTTGTTACGTTTTCTGAATGGTGAGAGCTCACATAACGTCTAAGCTATGACAGCAAAAGATTCTTCTAGGGAACTTGCTACTCCAGAGTCAGAGATTTACATAAGGACTTTCAAAGAACAAATGCATCTAGAGCTCGAGCTTCCCAAGCTGCCTGGGAACAGACCTACGTCTCCAAAAATTTCTCCTCGCAGTTCACCGAGGAACTCTCCATGCTTTTTCAGAAAGTTGCTCGTGAATAAAAGCATCCGCCAGCGTCGTCGCTTTACGGTGGCACATACATGGTAAGATCTGCTGGGTATCAGTGCGGGTTTACAAAACTGTGTGTGTAGCTGTGGTTTTAACAGGGAAAAATGAGCTGAGATTCATTCACGGTACTCCCTGCAAGTGTTAAATGAATAGAGCAGAAGGCAGCCAAAGTATGTATAATGCAGTGCCTCGACAATTGTCATTCAGCTTCTGTTCTCTAGAATAAATCCAGCCCATTATTCATGTGTGCCACGGTTAATCTCTGTCGAACAAAGGCAGCAGCCAGTAACTTTCCCAGGCGTTATGTTGTTGTAGGTAGACCACATGAATTAATTTCGGAACCTTCAAGACATGTTTTTTTTTCTTTGCCCATCAGCTCTGACTGCAGATGACAGTACAGCGCAGACCGGGCGATTTGGGCAGGGTACTCGTGGAGTTAAATGCTGGAAAGGGCTTTAACTTCACTGTGAGGGGCTTTTAAACAGTTTTTGCTGGCTGCAAATATCCCTTCTTTCAGCCATTTTTTTCAAGGAAACTCAGGTTAAAAGAGTCTTTTTTTTCCCCTCCCTTCAAATTACGACCCCCAAATAGTCAATTTGCATGCCATTACAGTTGATCGTGAGCTGCCTCTGACTGTCAGTTATCCTGGTTAAACCATGCCATAAACAGTAATCAAAATATATAATTCAGGAAAATCTGTAAGAATCTCATTGGTTCCTTTTCTAAATTTACTCTATATGTGTCTTGTACAGTCCACCTTTTACATTCTAAAAGTCTCTATAAATATGCACTAGTTGACTGTGAGAATTAAACCAGAAAACTTTCAGTAGCATGAATATTTTTAAACCCTGCTCGCACATAGCCATATCTGTTACCTTACTATTCCATAGACTGAATCAGAGGAGAGAGGATGAGGCTATCCCATTTGTATCTGTATGGGCCAGTTGTTTGGGGGTATCTGAAATACCCATCCTTGTCTGCTACTTTTTAAAATAGAACATTATTTTAAAATGGTTTATTTGAGTAATGCTGAAATATTTCAAAGCTGTATTTACTTCTGAAGTGAATTACTAATTGCTTAGAGTGGATTAGTAGCTCTTACAGTTGTTCTGTGCTGTTAAACAGTAAGAAAAATAACAGAAAAAACTGTGAACTTTGATACCAGGGAATTGTACTGAGTACAACTGGGATAACAGACTTTTAAAATGCATTTGGGGTGTAGCAGCATTCAGTTTGAATTAGAATTCTAGAATCATGCAGACTTTCTGCTTTTTTTTTTTTTTTTTTTTTTTTTAATCCAAACAGTAATAACAGCCACCCAAACTGGTTACATGCTGTAACGGTTTCAGTATGTTCTTTAGCTTCCTCTAGCATTTTAATTGGTTGTGGTTAATAGTGTTTAGGTTTATACACATTAATTCCCTTGAACATCTGTCATATCTCTCAGCATTGAAACAGTAGGGTGCTGCTCATCTTACCCCCACAAGCGTGTTTCAAGAAATGCGTGCTGTGGAAAGACGGTACTGCTGAGAATTGGTAGAGCAGAATGTGGTCAGACTCAACACAGGGTATCTGTATTGTTTGGTGGGGAAAAAAAAAAAACCAAAGAAACATATATATGTACACAGAGACATTTGCAGATGTAACTAATAATCTCTACTTGAGTCAACTTGTAAAGGAGGTGGGATTACTCTAGGTTCATTTTTTAATGGAAAGATGGAAGGTTCTCATAGTCTTTCAGTTTTTTAAAGTTTTTAATATCAGGTGGTTATGAACTGCACATAAGTGTTTTAACCTTAGATAAGGAGTAAACTATTGCAGAAATGCAGAAAATCACCCTTAGAAAGAAAGGTTTCAAGAATGTTTGTGCGTGAGTACGTATAACGCAGTCAAAACATAATAGCAAATCCAGACATATTTTCAATTTGCTTTAGCATGTCACAAAGCAGGAGGGAATTTAAACTATCTAAGTGTGATACAACATTTCATTAGAAAGTGTGTCCAGCTGTTGCATGTGTGTTGTAGACAGTGTACTTTTAGCTATGTAACTGAATTTGCTTACTAGTTGTAAATTTGTTGTGCAGTGTATGAAAACATCATCACCTGTGCTAAGCAAGAATGCCACTTATGTAAGGTGTTCTTTTGTGTTGAGCTGGGAAGTAGTATCTGGGTAGCAAAGGAATTGCCTCAGGAGTAGATGTACAAGAAATATCAAGTGCACAGTAATACAAAGCAAGGAAATTAATTCATACTGTTGGATATCATATAATCTATAACTTTCATAGCCTCAAAAACAGTAAACTTCCTCAGTTTGGGGATTACTGGTGTGGTAAATTATGATCTTTCACCACCTTTATAATCATTGCTAATGTTGTTACTTGATGAATCTTCTGTTCTCTCTTCTATGCCCCCTATTTTCAGTTTTCTGTCTTCCCTTGCTCTTCTCCTTTCCTTTTTAACTAATTGCCTTTTCTAGGCATTTTCCTTCTTTTATAACAGAATACATTTCAACTTCCTTCTCCTGATTATGCTGATGAATTCTCTGTCATCACCAATCTTTTCCAATATGCAGTCGTCAGATCTTATCCAAAAAGAATAAGAAAAAAAAGGTCTTTCAAATTTACTTTTTTTTTAAATCAGGCCACGACTCAAATGCTTCTGTACTCAGAATCTTTCTTTTCCTCGGGATCCAGTTCTGACGATAGTACATGACCAACATGTCACCACAGTTGCCTTCAGACATCTGTCAAGCTGATTCCTTCCTGCTCCAAACCCCTTAAACAGTTTGCCATGGCTGGTGTTGCTGTGTCCAGTCTTCAAATACCTCATTCATGTAAAATAACAGTACCAAAATTCTTAAGCCTTCAGTCTTTTTCCTCCACTGGAATCCACAAGTCTCCTTCTTTTCTTGCGTCTAGCGTTTTTGTCCTGGAGATCCTAAAAGCCCATATCCTATTTCTTCCTTTCTGCTCGTTCTCCTTGTATCAGATGCATTTTGGGGCTTTTGTGAGTAAAAGAGCAGGCAGCAGCTGACATGACTTGATACCTGTTAGTAGCCATCTAAATTTGGAACATGCAGTGCACCCTAGTTGCAGAGTTTCCTTTGCAGTCACTGGAGAGAGCACAGCATCTCCAGAAGACAAGGAGATACAGTTGGTCGACAGCGTTTTCTCGTGTGAGCCAGTGCTAACACAGAAACAGCACGTTCCTTCTCCGGTGCTCACGGTCTGTTCTCCCTCGCTCTGGCCTTTAGCCTGAGGACTTTCAAAGTGACAGTTTTAAAAATAGTTTTTATTTTCTACAGGTCTGCCATCTTATTTTTGTCAAGTAATACTGTTAGTATCATTGGGATTACACCCAAAACAAGGTCCTTCTCAGCAACGTCTTGGAAGATCCTGAATGTCTTCTAAAAGAAAATAGATATTTTCTAAGTGCACTCTGCTGCTTGTAATACAGTTTTATTTATCTTGCAATATTTATCTTCAAAATTATAAATAGTTCTTCAGTAATATTTATACAACCTGAATCACTTATTCGGTTTCTTAATATGTTGACAGTCATTGCCTATGCTGTGTGATGAGCACTAGCTTTTAAATGAAGTGATTTTTAAAATTGATGTTTATTGTCTTTTCTTAACTAAGACTTTTGTGGTTTTTTTTTCAAATTAATTCACATTTAGCTTTCATCACTTCAGTGGTTTTAAGCCTGTTTTTTTTCTTTATACCTGTTATCTAATTTATAAAGAAAATACAGGACAGAACAGAAATGGTGTACTAGTAAATTTTGCTCTGGTTTTTCTTTTGGTTATCCTTCAATGCAATTGAAATACAGACATGTATTTGCTTTTTAAAATATAATGTAAAACATAAATCATATGCTATCCTTAATTTTTTGAAAACATGATCTGTTTTCATTACACAATAATCTTCAGTGGTGGAATTAAGTTAAATAGTATGGCACAATCCAGTCAGAGGGGTAGCATTTGGGTTTTTTCCAAGCCTGGTGAATAACAACTGATCGGTTTAATTATTTGAAGCTGCAAAATGTGCTTATAGGCAAATGAAAGCTATCAAAAGATGTCACGTTTTGTTTTGTTTTCTGATTGTTGTGCTTCTAGAACCAAATAAGAAAGACTTACCTGGTGGCAACCCACACTGGGAATAGTGCTTCAGAAAATTTGATTTTTGGAGACTGTCTACGTACTTGAAATTGCTGAGGATAATAGGCATTTGTAAGATCCATAGATTTCTCCAGTGGTTTGGTCATGTTATGGTGGTGTGTACGAGTTGAAGGACAGAACTCATGCGGTGGAGCGGAGCTCCTGGTGGGACCTTGTCCCTGTTGGCGTCCCTTTCAGCACCAAGCCTCACCGCGTCCAACTGCGGTGAGGTGGCCTCTGCCCTGTGCTGGCACCCCATGGCCCAGGGCCCCTGATCTGAGATCTCTTGGCCAGCTTCATCCAACACTTGGGCTAGAGGAACTGACTTTCGCTTTTGAGGCAAAGCTAGGGTCTCTCACCACAGCCTGTCTCCCTGAAAGTACTGTATGATATGCTTTTGGACCTGTTTCAGCTTTGCTATATATATATAGCAGGATGCATTTCCATAGCTCTAGCGTTGAGTAACACACTTGTCTTTACTTCGATGAGCTGATCTGTTTGTGTTTCTCACTGACTGTTGATGTGATTTCAACCTTTTTTTTTTTTTTTCGTTTTGGAGAAATAGGATGATTCTTTTGCTTTCTGGAGTTTCTCTTTCAAACTGGGACTGGTATTGGACACACTGTGTTGCTCAGTTATCTACTGAAAGGCCTAGGAGAAACAAACTGAAGTGAGTAGGGAAAAGGATGGGGAAAAACCAGAAGGTTCCTCTCTTTCTGTCTGCTGAATATGTTCGCCCATCTGTCCTGAGGAGAGTCCCTGAGCGCTAGCAGCAGGTGGCAGGAAGGATTCCAAAGGACATGAAGGTGAGGAGGAAAGAACCTTTCAGACAACAGAAATAAGCACACACAACAAACAGAACCAGCTGTGTGATCTTTAGATACATTCTGACTGTATATATTGGCTCTAAACCCTGTCTACAACCATGGAGGACAGAAAGAAGAAACTTCTTTCATCCCCCAACCACTTATGTGGGGAAAACATGGTGTTAAAATACTCACGAGCTGTTAAAGATTTAATCAAAGTACAACAGATTATTATATTAATGATAATTTGATTTTGGTAGATTTAGCCATTTCTGTGAGAGAGGGAGAGAGAAAGAGAGTGGATCCCTTCTCAGAGGAATAAACACTGTTTCTGGAATTTGTAATACCTTTAAGTTTTTAATGTTTACAGTGTGCTAATCTATGAGGAATATAGGTTCAGAGAGGTATCATGACTTACTGAGTGGCTGAGACCTGCCTGGAGAATCCATGACCTCCAACTTTCATATACAGGCTTAACTATTAAGTTAATGTTTTCTGTGCCAAAGTGGTTTCTTAAGGAAGCTTTACCATTGCATTTAGCTTTGTTAAAAGCTATGTTGATGTGTGAAACTTGCCGTTGTGATAGCATCTACAGATTCATGCTGTATGTCTCCAGGAGGTACAGTTTGCTGCTTACATGCTCGAGTTGGTTGCCAGGACAGACTGATAAACCATGAATGTGTCTGCCACATAATTTATGCAGTGTAGATTAGCTTCACTGCAGATCTATACATTCTCTGGTCCATCCCTGTGTTTTTACATTTTTTTTCAGCTTTTTTGTTTCTGAATAACCACAGCTGGCTCTCCTCAATGTTCTCTGTGTTTTACTTGTATTACCTGGCATTACCTTAGGAGAACATCACGTGGGTTCCACAGTGGTGGCATGTTTCTGTGTCGCATGTCACTAGTTTGGGGGTAGTTTGACAAGGTGGGTTTGTAGGTTCTTCTGTAATGATTATCATATGGGCATTCTGCAACAGTAAAAAAATTACTTCAGGTTAAGACATAGATGATGTTCTTGGCAGAGGTGAATTAAAGCAGTGCCACAGAAAATGCTCTGCTGATTCTGTGATGGGTGGATTTGCAAATGTAGATTTGGAGAAGTAGAAAGAAGAGAACAGATTTGGGAAGCTACAATGTTGAAAATTACAGTTGCTCTCAATTTCCTGTTGGACTACCTGAATGGGTATGATATACAAAATGTAAATGACAAATCTGAACTCTGCTCATGGGATGCTATGACTTTTTCCAGGTTTATGAATCAATAGGCAGCATTGCTTGACATGCGTGAGTTCCTGTCTCAGCACAATATAAGGCTATAACTGATAGTAATAGACATTTGTATAATGTACTGAAATAGTGACACACAAGCATCATCATAGAATCATAGAATGGTTTGGTTTGGAAAGGACCTTAAAGACCATCTATTTCCAAGCCCCCTGCCATGGGCAGGGACACCTTCCACTAGACCAGGTTGCTCCAAGCCCCATCCAACCTGGCCTTGAACACTTCCAGGGAGGGGGCAGCCACAGCCTCTCTGGGCAACCTGTTCCAGTGCCTCACCACCCTCACAGTGAAGAGTTTCTTCCTTCCATCTAATCTAAATCTACCCTCTTTCAGTTTAAACCCCTTGTCCTGTCACTACCTGCCCTTGTAAGAAGTCCCTCTCCAGCTTTCTTGTAGGACCCCTTTAGGTACTGGCAGGCTGCTCTGAGGTCTCCACAGAGTCTTCTCTTCTCCAGGCTGAACAAGCCCAACTCTCTCAGCCTGTCCTCACAGGAGAGGTGCTCCAGCCCTCCGATCATCTTCGTGGACCTCCTGTGGACTTGCTTGAGCAGGTCCATGTCCTTCTGATGTTGGGGCCCCCAGAGCTGAACGCAGGACTGCAGGTGGGGTCTCACGAGAGTGGAGTAGAGGGGGGGAATCGCCTCCCTCGACCTGCTGCTGGTCACGCTTCTTTTGATGCAGCCCAGGATATGGTTGGCTTTCTGGGCTGCAGGCACACATTGCCGGGTCGTGTGGAGCCTCTCATCAACCAACACCCCCAAGTCCTTCTCCTCAGGGCTGCTCTCAATCCACTCTTCGCCCAGCCTGTATTTGGGCTTGGGATTGCCCCGAGCCATGTGCAGGACCTTGCACTTGGCGTTCTTGAACTTCATGAGGTTCGCACAGACCCACCACTCAAGCTTGTCAAGGTCCCTCTGGATGGGGATGCCAAAGTAAAACTAGACGACTGGTGCAACAGCAGCTGATAGTGTTTTAGGGTAAAATATTGCCATACCTACCCATAGAAAAATTATTAATATAAAATATGGTTTTATTTTCCAAGAAATACACGCATAGATTCAATCTCTTCTTTCAGATAAACCTCTACCACTGGGAAGCACTGGAAGAAAATATTAAGTTTTTAAGTTTCTCAAATTTTTTTATTCTCTCAACACTATAAATAAGTATTGCTGAGGGATAGAGCAGATGTTAAATAATATAAGAATAACACTCTGGAGAAACAGCAATATATTAGCTGATTTATTTTCTTCTTACGGTAAAAAAACCCCCTAATTCTTTTGTGTTGGACAAAACACTTGATTAATCTACTAGTATCTCCTGATAAATATAGACCTTCCTTGTGGTGTGGTATGCTATAGTATCCTAACATTTTCCACATCACCGGGATGGTGCACTTAAATAGGAATCAGGTTTGACCCAGATTGCCTTGAGTTTTAACTATTTCCAATAAAACGGATTGACAAAAATGTAAGAAGAACTTGGAGTAAGAGTATGTAGATTCAAGTCAGCCATTAAATGAGATGAGGAGGGAGGAAAGACATGCAGATAGGAGGAGGGGGAAATGCTGAGGGACCAAAAATGTCCAGTTTGAGGTATTTTTTGACATTACAAACAACATCAGAGTAGGAAAAAGAACTGTTTCAAAACTTCCCGGTGGTGCAGACAGACTTCTGTTGCTTCAGAGATGGGGCCCTACCACGAATGGCAGAGTTGAGATGGATGGCCAGAGTGAGACAAGGGGGTTACAGCTGCAGGGGCTGGGCTGACCGACCCTGCTGCCAGACGGATCCACCAGCCTCTTTATCTCAGCAGCTTCCCTCTGCAGCAGCAGCCACCAGCTGGCTTCGCTGTCATTGGCAGAGACCGCACTGGGGACATGGATTTTTTGTTGTACTTTTGGGTTTTTTTGTTGTTGCCATAATAATCTGCTACATTAGGAAGCCGCCTACTTTGCTACTGTCTAGAACTTGTTTGGACTAGAAAAGGAGAGTTTTTATGGGTAGCATTAGGAAGCCTGCACTCACTAGAACTGAGTTAACCTTTATGTGTTCGATGTAACATTGTGTAAAGGCCTTCTGCCTTTTTTTCTAAGCCAGCAAGTTGCATTTTATCATGATAGAGCAATTTATTGCAGCTTTCTCCACAACAGATTTAAATGCTATGAAGGCAAAACATCTGCACGGCAGTTAATGGAATTAAATGGGAACCATTTTATCTATGTGCCCTGAATCAATCTGTACTCATGGAGAAAGAGTTTTTGTTGCACTTCCAATAGCTCCATGTGTCCAGCATTATGTAGTTCAGTTATTGCTAGGAAGATGATTTTTCATTGTGCAGTTGTGTACAGTGTATGATGCATCGTGATGCAGACCTCGGAAAAGGAGTCTTATTCTGAATAAAAATGTACTGCAGGTAGATTATTACATATGCATATACTGAATAATTTCCATTTCATTGTATCTTTGTCTTGGTACAGTAACCGCCTGGATTCCTGTTTCATTGATTTCCGACGTAGCTAGCTGTCTAGACATTGGCATGGAAAAGCAAGCACATCATACCATCTGAAAGCATGCCTCCTGAAAGGAAACATAAGGAGACATTAATCTCATTTTATCAGTAAAAGAAAACAGAAATCAATTGATTTTTCTCTCAGCTCAGGCACAGCTTTTACACTAATACAGGTTGACAAAGTGCAAGTACAACAAAAATGTTACAGAAATTACCTCCTTTTATGATATTAGCTTATAGTTTTTACCATAATATCATAGTATTTACTGTATGTTCTTAAAATGTACAGAATAGCTTGTAAATTAACAGTTGCTTGCTGGCTTTTCAGTATATGAAGAACCATATAAAGAGCTATCTGAAAATTAGAAACATTTTGTGCTGCTACTTTGTTTCAAAAAGCTTTAATGAACCCCGCTGACATTGTACATATGCAGGTAATAATTGCATAATGATGGACAACTTCATTAGGTTAGAGGGAAAGTTTTCTTTCATAATAATAATGCAAAATTAGCTCTTCTATTTTATTGGATTCATTATTACTAAGATAATTGGAGAGTCTGAGCCCACTGCATTCTGGAACTTGTGCCACAGAAAGGAGGTCTAAGGGATCTTGGCAACATTCAGAAGGCATTCAGTCCTTGTAGGTTGAAGGGTGTTTTCAAATCTCTGTTACTTAAAATGGTATACTAAGTCAAATTATGTATTACTGTTTAAAGTTAATGTTTATCATAGACCTAATCATCCCATTATGACTGAAGTTTTGTTCGTCGGGTGCTATGTACTGCAGTGTTTCTCTTTTTTAAGCAGAGATGACAAGATGGGGGGGCGCAGAGATTTACCAAAATGAACAAATTAAAAGCATCCTATCCGATATTGCTTAAGATAAGCAATCCTCTTGCTTATCTATTGATTATTCTATTTTGTATTTTTTTTCTGAGGGGGTTGGGGTAAGAATGAAAAACAATCAAATATGACGTGGAAAATCAAGAAGAGGTTGACAAGGAACATAGAGCCAAGGCAAAGAGGAGAATGGAGAGGAAGAAGGGCTGGACAGGAGGAGCTGGACAGCACACTAATCCTGCAGGAAACAGTTTCCTGATGACTCTGCATCGATTCTAATTGACACAATCACTGTTTGTCATTAGCATGTCAGGCTGTCCTTAGGCAGTTACAGCTCTGAGAGCCAGCTGCTGGAATTAAAGACCAATGCCATTGGAAGAGGCAAGTCTTTGAAGACCTGAGCCAGAATTCTTCTCAGCCTTCCAAATCTGACCATCACCTCTGAAACTCCCTTCGGATTCAGGCTTTGGAGGAAGTTTTGTCTGTTTCTCTCAAGTGAGGACCTGAGGTTAGTAACCTACACACTTAATTGCCTCCAGGGTCTTTGCATCTACAAGCGGTTGTGAATACGCAATGAATACACTGCCAGCCTCAAGGTGGCTTGTAATGCAGCCATCTACTCTTCAGTTAGACTTCAGTGCCAGCTTCCAAATCTTTATTAAACCATCCTTAAGAGATTTGAATGCGTGTCTCCTGAAGACTTGCAAACATATATGTGTACTATTACTGTTCAAATGTTGCAGAAAGGAACGTGGGGACTAATTTACCTAGCTAAGAAAGTAAAACCAAGTAAATCCAGGTCCTGATGCTATTCATACAACATTGTAAAACTTCTGGGAAAATAAGCAATATTCACAGCGTGAGACACTTCTGCTCCTAGCCCTACCTTATCTTCAAAAACTAGAATTTTATCCTGAAAAATTAAGTTCCATGAATTTTCATAGCAATAGCATTTGCTTTTAAGAGGCTTAGGTAGTGTACTCTGGCAGAAGTATTTGCTTAAGACATACAAGCCCATGTTGTTGAGAGGTTATGCTGGAGAGCCTTACACAAGCATCTGCTTCTGGTGGCTCAATGCTTTAGCTCTCCCCAGGCACTTAGTCCAGCATTTGAAGTTCCTTCTGTGCCAATCTGTATCGTAGATGTGGTTTATAATACTGGTGTTTTCCTATGAATATGCTAAAAGCACAGAGTAGGTAATATAATTTTTCTGAGTTCATAGAATCATCGTAGAATCATAAAATGGTTTGGGTTGGAAAGGCCCTTAAAAGATCATGTAGTCCCACCCCCCCTGCCATGGGCAGGGACACCTTCCACTAGACCAGGTTGCTCCAAGCCCCATCCAACCTGGCCTTGGACACTTCCAGGGATTGGGGCATCCACAACCTCTCTGGGCAACCTGTTCCAGTGCCTCACCACCCTCACAGTGAAGAGTTTTTTCCTTCCATCTAATCTAAATCTACCCTCTTTCAGTTTAAAGCCATCACCCCTTGTCCTGTCACTACCTGCCCTTGTAAGAAGTCCCTCTCCAGTTTTCTTGTAGGACCCCTTTAGGTACTGGCAGGCTGCTTTAAGGTCTCCAAGAGCCTTCTCTTCTCCAGTTTGAACAAGCCCAACTCTCAGCCTGTCCTCACAGGAGAGGTGCTCCAGCCCTCTGATCATCTTCGTGGCCCTCCTGTGGACTTGCTTGAGCAGGTCCATGTCCTTCTGATGTTGGGGTCCCCAGAGCTGAACGCAGGACTGCAGGTGGGGTCTCACCAGAGCAGAGTAGAGGGGGATAGATATCTCCATCTATATTGGCATGTCTTCTTGCACCTTCAGATAAACTTAGATTAGTAGATTTTACTCCTCTGGACATACACGTTTCTATGGGATTTCCTTACCTCACAACCTGGAATGTGTTCCTATTTCCACCAAAGACTGTTCCTACTGCAGCTTTCACAGAAACAGAAATAGCAGCATAATGACCATCAATATGAGTAGATTGAGTTAGAGCAGTATTTCCTCTCACAAAATCAAGCTGTTCTTATGCACCACAGATGGAGACACCTCTCTGCTGATGGGTAAATGGCACGGCACTCAGTGTGAGATTTGCATGGGTTTCTATTAATGGCTGAGTGATTGGGAGTCCCACTGTAGGAGTTCATACACAAGTGTGTGATCAGCTGAGGATCTAATTCCTGTACATTAACATGTGAGTGCTCATTGAAGAGGTTCTTGCCCCATTTGCCTTATTCCATCCTCTCTCAAGCAAGTTAGGTGGGTAGGAAATTTTTGTATATCTGTATAAAAACCAGATGACGCAGGGAATCCTAGGGAGGCTCATTTTCCATAAGTATTCAGTTATTACAATCATGAGCGCTCTCACACTGTATACAAGGGCTTGATTTCCTGAGGGCTGTTGCCATTATAGAGCTCCTAGCATCCTTATTGTGTATCCTTTCTGGTATGCAGTGCCTAAGGGAGCAGTGTCTTTGCTGTGTCCCAGCCATCAGACCGGGCTGGGGCTACCTGGGCACTGTGCTTCTCCATCCATGCTGCCTTCCCCAGTTGCTACTACTGTGGCAGCTTATTCTGTGATCATGTATTTGGCTCTGTCCTTATCCCAGTTGCCTGAGTTCTGTTTTTGTCAGGGAGGGATGTGGGATCACAGAGTATTGTGACTGGGAGACAGGTGCTTTCCAGTTTGAAGCAGAGACCTTTGACTTACCCCATTGCATAGGTGGGCTGCAGTACTCCAGAGATAAACTGGGTTTGCTCGTGGTTATCAGATTAAGTGGATAGAGTTCTGTATTTAAGTATTTCTGAGTGGTTGGCTGAAGCAGGAAAGTTTTCAAAGCAAGTAGTTAAGAGATGGGTATAATTACTATGATAACTATAAATTAATGATGGCAAGCTGCAGCCACCCTTAACTTTTGAGATCTAAGTATTAGTACGTTTTCCAAAGCTTTCTCTTCCCCCTTAGGGAATGTGTCCTTTTAAATCTAGTCAAGGTCTGTATTGTCAGACTGGATCCCCTTAACAAACTATTCTGTTGAGCTGCTGGAGGTCAGAGGTAGAGCAAGGAAACAAATGGCTCTTGTGTTGTCTTTCCAGTATTTGTAGACTGGCTGCCTCCAGCTGTTGTTGGGCTTGCTGCTTACTTTTCCAACAGTCTGCTGTTAGATTAAACCAATGTATACATTCAGTAACCATACTCATCTAGAGGTCACAGTGTATTCATAAATTATTACAGGGCAGCCCTTTTTATTTGATACTGAGCTCCTTCAGTTCCAGGTGAAATTGATGGACGTTGCAAATGTTGCATGTTTCTGAATCATAGCCACTAAAGCATTATTTATTTTTGCTCTCAAAGACAGCTGGTAACAAATGATAAACGGTGTCCTTACCACAAAAATCCCCACACCTCAAACCCCCAGAAACCTCTTAAGAACTCTGTTGTAATTTAACTGATATTTGCAAGACAAATGTCCTTAGATACTGAGAAGAATGTAAGAGGAACAATCCTACTGTCTCAAGAGATCTCTTCACCATCATATTGGTAATGAGATGCAGGTGATTACACTGGAATAATGGCAAAGAAGGATCAAAAGAGAGAAGATGGTCCAGGATGAAGAAGGTAACACTGGAAGATGCACATTGAAAGAGAAGCTGGTGTAATGAGAAGCCCACACTTCTGCAAATGTGATCTTGAAATAGGCTTCTCTGGAGTACAGTATCTTGGCAATCTCTGTAAGTCTAGGACCTATAGTCAGCTGCTGCCTTTTCTTCTAGCTTACAGAAGTGTTAAGCTATCATCTCCATAGACATAAGGATGTTTTCTCACACTCTCTGCCTACAACAAAAACACCTCCTTAAGTCACCCAAGACCTAAGGCTTTGCCCTGTTTTCAAGAAGGGATTGATGAAAATCTGCACTACTGTACTTGAAACCTGCCTCCATAAGGAAAAAAAAAAATCTTTACATGTCAGGCTTTGCTATTTTTACAGCATATCCCAGAAAGAAGATCTTGCATTGCTGTATGCATTCACAATTGTGATACGCTGCATGCTTGCCACAGACAATTATTACCGTTTGTCTTGTACTTGTCAGTTGTTATTTTACAAGAAAAAAAATTTTTGTAACAAGCTGTAAATGCTTTCAGTTGGTCAGCCTGTTGTGAACTGAACGTGAATCTTCTTCAACCGTGCTTGGAAAGCCTTGAAGTTTTTTTGAGAGTAGTCTTCCTGCTTTGGCTTGGAATTGCATTTACTCAAATTCTGTAAACTAGGACTCCACAGAAGACCAAGTAAAAAGTGTCAGAACTCTGCTCTGTAGGATAGAAGTATTTTGTGATAGGTTGTTTTATTGTATTCAGAGCGTATTTGTATTGTTTAGGATTCACATAATATTAACCACGAACAATATAAGACAGCGTACTCCCTTTGTAGCGTACTCGCTCAAAATAGCCTCAAGGTGGACTTGGGAAATGGGTTTGGTTTTAATGGTTGGTTAAAATAATTTAGAATTAATTAAAAGGACTTAAATTGATGTTATTTTGCAAAGTGAAATTTGAAAAGTATTACAAATTAAGATCATGGATCTATTCTGTAATAATAGATGTGGAAGAAATTACAAATTCTCCCTGTGGCCCGAGATGACAATTGCATTTCTGTGTCGGAATATTCCTGTCAATCCTAATCTAGATCACTCACTTGCTTACCACCACCTTTATCACTGAACTTCTCATCATTCAGACTCAAATATCAGATCTGGCTTTTTACTCGGTCTTTCTGTTATTTGCCTTATTCTCACTTGTTAGGTAAATCTCAAAAGAACAATAAAATTGAGAAACCATGATCTTGCTCCTCTGCTGAAGGGATGGGAGATGAAGCAAGTGAACGTGGCAGGAGATAGTCAGGCACAATATTGAGAGCTATGTTATTAACTGTGTAAATAATGAGTATGGAAGCAAGCTTAAAAATATATAGGGCTGAAGTTTTAAAAACTCATTTAAAGCTGTGTGCGTGACAGTATAAGGCACATATTCACAGATCTTCAAATTATGCAATTTATTGATCATATTGGTCAAAATTTGCAAAACCAAGAGCGTAGCATTAAGTTTTGAAGTTGTCTCTGAGATAAGTGACTACACATTTGAAAATGCTGTCAACAAGAGAGCAACTCACCCCCCAATCTGGTGACAATTGGAGCAGTCAACCTGGAGGTTTAAGTCCCAGGCATTTAGTTGTTTGGTTGGGTTTTTTTAGTGATTCTCATCCAAACAAACACTGTATTTCATTGTTAAAAATCTAATTTCCAAGTTGTTAAAGATAAAATTGCTCTCATAAGAAATGTCTTGATTCATTTCTGATTTCTCTTGTTAATGTATTATGAAGGTAAAGAGAAATAAATTAAAATTATTTCAAGACTTTAGGGAAAACATTTCCTATGTTATAAACACCACAGCTCTGTTCATTCAAATGTACTGGGGTGGAAACTGATTTCTTGGTGAAAGAGCAATTGCTTGTTGTAAATGAGTGGCAGCAGTCATTGTCATATCCAAATTTTTTTCTTTGTAAACCGAATGGTCCTGGGTAGTAGTGACACAAACTTGAAATGGCATTGCCTGAGGCAAATAATACCCTGTCTAATGTATTTGATTTTGCAAAGATAACAAGCTGAGTTACATTTTTGCTTTCACTTATATTAATGGCTCAAGGAAAGGGAAGATAAGAAACTGAAACAGATTATTAAATCTGCCTTTTATTGTGGTATCACTTAAAGTAAAAGCTAGTGATGCCTTAAGGAATCTTTTGAAAAAAAGTAGTATTTGGTGCTATATAGAGAAAAATAGACTATATATTGTATTTTTGTTAGGTTTATAGCAACTGGGGGTTTCGGTAGAGCATTTGGTTAAATACCTAATGAATAATTCGGGGTCACCAATTTATGAACCCTGTCATATAGACTAAAAGCCAACTTTAAGGACCTTAGACAAAGAGAATAAATACACAGCTTTTAGCTAAACAATGACCAAACTGGGAATTTAGTGCGGTGGGAGGGGATGCTATGATAAGCCTATGAACCTTTGAAGGACATCAGCTCCTGGCTAAGAGAGGGAATGATTTAATTCTGATAGATTTATTTTTTTTTAATAGTCAATATTAAAATCTCTCACCAGAAGCAGTAAGCCTATTATATTAATAAAAACTAAGTTATATGAGCAGAAGTATTTTGATATAAGCACACAGGTGGACTTCAGGACCTTCACATCTATACTCTGTAATTCTGTGAAATGATTTTGCTGAACCAAGTATCTGATGCATTTTTGATGCTGTACTTCTGCCAGGCATGATATGGAACTGGAAAACAAAGGGGAGGATGTTTCCCTGATGAGCTTGCAGTCTTAATTAACAAGACTTAACAAAAACAATTACCACAGATAAAGGTTAAAAAAAGATAGGAGAGATAAAAGTAAATCTCAAATAGGGACAAGAATTAAAGCAGAGATGTTGGTGTTCAAGAATACTTTGCCTCCACTGAGAACAGCAGACAATAATACAAATGCTTTTCAGAGCTGCAAATGGCCTATTTTTATCCTGGATCTCTTGATCTGCATTTTCAGAAATTTAAATTTTGGATTTCAAAGCCAAATAAAGAATTTCAGAGACTTATAGAACAGTGCATTGTAACATGTCACCTTTCCAAGTAGACACATTTTGAAGGCATTTGGGGTTTAAAGTAATACAGAAATCTCTAAAAACAGCAGTATGTTGCAATTGGAAATAACCTTTTATTTTTCATTTCGGTGTGACCCTAGTGTAGGCAAATATCTGATGTTCCTCATTTGACATAAAGACCCTGGGCTGGGAATCCCATAGCTTGTAACAATTGAGTAGATATGCCTCCTCTAAGGGAGAACTGTTCACAAAACTTACAGGTGATTTTCTCTGAGTGAAAAGAAATAGCAGTGATCACTTAAAGTTCAGAGCTGTTCAGTAACCTTCAGTTGGCCTTTTCTTGTGGCAGACATCTCCTTCAAGTAACTTTTTTGTTGGTATGTGCTGGTACGGTTGTGATTTGGGGGTACAATTTTATTTATTTATTTGTTTGTTTATAAGAGGCAATAGAGATGTGCTTTTTTTTTTTTTTATGGTGATCTCATCTTTCCTAGGGCTTACTGAGTCTCTTAGGATCTAGGAACCAGGAAACTGTAACGGTGAGAATTTTGTGATGTTGAAAAATTGATCTCTGCAGCTGCTTGCAGCTGAAGTGAGTTTGGCTTCGTGCATTGAAGTTAAATTGATGTGATAACTGTCACTGGTTTTGTCACCAATAATTCTTGCCTTGCGCAGGATATTAAAAAGGGCAAATGAATTAAAACCAGAACTGCTACTGACTACGCATTTTTATTTGACTTTCTTAATGTTAAATTAATTGTTGACAGAAGTTATTTAGGTAGATTGGTTTTGTGCTGTAGTTTAAATTAAGCCATTGTGGTATTACTTAACATGCAGAAAAGATCCTTCCAAATTTTGAAAAGGTTACTACTGTTAATCATTTCAGGAAGGCAATAAAATATTCTAGTAATGACTCAACTGAAAGGAGTAACTAAGATTAAAAACTTCTTAGTGCTTAATAAGTGTGATATAAGGGGGCATACCAAAGAGGAACCTTTTCTGCAGTGTTCAGATGGAAGACTACTGGGTACGAGTGTTTGCAGCTAGTTGTTAGTTTTGATTAATTCATGTTGTCAACCCTTGTGGCAAAGATATTCAGCTAAACATGTTGTATAGCTGAAGAATATAATTTGGGGGTGGTGGTGGTTTTAGGTTTTTTGGCTTACTGCCACAATTAAAAAATTGGAGATTCATCACGGGTTAGATTTTGGACTCGTCAAATTTCAGAGGTGTTTGCTGTAGTAAGTATTTGTGGATGAGTTGGATTCTGATGAGCTGCGGAGCTTCCAGTGACTTCACTTTGAGTAAAGTGAGAAACTTCTGCACATTGAGACTCTTCTCGTTTTCCAGCTGGGTACCCCAAACTGGAATCAAATTTTATGCATTTTTAATGTCTTTGTCAATAATATTAGTATGTGTTTTGTGCTACTAGAAATGGCATTCACTTTGGTAAGGTCTTGGTAAGGAGGACTCAGTACAGATCAGAAGAAGGTATGAGCATATATGAATAATAGGTACCTAATGCATCCATTCCTGTTCCAGAATTATTACAAATGTATTTTCCACGATATAATTTCTTTATTGAAAAATTGGCACAGATCTCATAGGAATGAGATTCTATTTTTCATTTTAAGACTGTTTTATTTTTCATCATTTTTAGTCATCCTTTCAAGATCACAAAATTATTTTTGAAAATATTCCACTAACCTTCTCTACAGCTTGGTATTTATGTTAAATAGGATATATAGATATAGCACAAATAAAAGAATTGAGAAACTATGAAGTAACTCAAAGTTATTTGTCTAGCCATGCCACTAATGAGGTCTTCCTTCCCCTCACCCCCAAAGTCTGGAACTAATGAAGAGTTCCTTTAGTTTACAGAATACATGAGCGAAATAAATATTGAAGGATTTAGCATAGTGACATTTATTTATTGTATTTTTGAATGTCTAGCCCGTGTTTAATTGTATTTTGTATATACCCAATGATCATCTGTTTCCTATTGAGCATTCTATTCTGCACAAGCTAAACGATACTCTGACGATGCACTCAGCATACTCTGTGCTCGCAGACTACAGGGCGAGAGGAACTCCTCATCCAGCACAGATCCAGCCTGAAAGGTGCATGGTTTCCTGTTCTGATAACCTTGTTCAGCTGTTAAAAATATATGGATGAGTATTCCTATGGGTTGAGAATAAATTGTCCTTAGTATCAGAGCTTCAGCTACTTGACAGACTACTTGTATTTAGCAAACATTGTGGTCTAGAAGCTTCTTCTAATAGTTTACACTTTTATTCTGCATTTCATCCCATTATTCCTAGCAATGCTTTTATCTTCTACCATTCTAATATGTTTTTTCCTTCTTGTATTAATAACTGGAAACAAATGTTGACAATCAGCATAACTATATTAGCTGTAACATGCCTAAAAGATGACTGTTTTCTTATTTTAATCTTCCTTTATATGAATCCCATGGGGCCTTTTATGCTTGTTTTCTATTTTCTTTCAAACCTATCTAGTTTCTCCGTAGCACAGACTGTCATTTCAGGTGTCAGCATTGTGTTTGTTTTTCTATGCCTGGAGTATCCCTATCATACTAATTTTTACTGATAAACAAGGGAATTTTTAAGGTTTTAGACATATGATCTAAAGAATCCAATTTCATTTGAGTGTCCTGCTGTTCTTGCATCTCTTGGGCTAATGCATTTTCCTGTAGACAATTTATTTAGCAGAGGTTTTAATCAGCTGTAGCATCCATTTTTTGTTCCTGCTTTTACCCATCTGTACCTTCTGGACAGCGTATGAATTGGCATTCAAGCTGAGGTGGAATATATTGACTTCACGTTTCTAATCTTGCATTTGATTTTTAGAAACATGGGGGACATCTTCATATATCTTTAAATATTTTTAAGATACTGGCTAGCTTATTTAGCTTTTAAAACAATGTTTTTTTCATTCCACTGCAGTAATCCTTTCCTGAGCCGTTTGGGTTGGTTGGGTTGAGCCGTTTTGATTGGTGTGACATGTGTGAGCCTCCTGCTGCTATACTTGGATTTACATTATATGCAGAAGATTAATCTCCAGGTCATCAAGTTTAAGTCTTCTGAGGACAGACCAAGAGGAATTTTCTGTGCTGGATGTTTCTGAGTTGCTGTTTGTACAGAAAGTGCCTTACTGGCATCCAGACAGTGGTTCTCCTTACTCTTCACCTGTGTCTTTTGATTTGCAGTAGTCAAAGTCATTGACTGTGAATGCCAGCCTGCACGGGGCACGGCTGTGTTGTTTTGTCCCTGGTGTCCCCGTGGGAGGCGGTGACGTTGGTCTGCACTGCCGACGGAGAGCAGCAGGAGTGGAAGTGGCTCCTTGGTCCCGTGGGACTTCATCTCACAGCTTGAAGCATGGCTGGTGAATGTCACGGTTGGGTTTGAGGAGCACAGTTATCATTCAGGTTCATGCTTTGATACTTGGGGGGCTTGGATAATTTCAGGGTCTTGGAGACTGGAAGCAAGACCTGTAGTCTGGATGCTCAGTGAGGAGTGGGTGCTAGGAGCAGATAAGCTCGGTGTCCAGAGCTCTGTGTCCATAGGTTAGAGGAGACAGGCTGATGGCAGGGGGAAGGAGCCATGTTATCTACATGATGTGCCACATTTACTACTTTAATTTGGTAGCAGCACTGCTGCTGCTTCTCTAGCCTGAGAGAGCCTCTCCTGTGCAGAGTGTCAGTCCTGTTTTCCAGAAGAACCCCTCACCATGCCATCTGTCTGTCTGTCTGACGAAGCAGCCTGTCATCAGCCCCGCGAAGGAGGTGTGTGGCTGCTGGGGCACCGAGCTCCCTGTCAGCTGGAAGGGCTGCGAGGTACCAGGCATGGAGCTATCTCGAGGCACAGGCAAAACAGGTAGCTGCCCGCAGGGGCGGTGGGAAGAGGGCAGCAGCTCGCCTGCTGTGGCCCCAGCTCAGGGGATGGAGAAGGTAGCGCAAGAGTATCCCTCCCCAGTACGCCCCCAGGCGAGCTTGGAGCGTGGAGGTGCAGGGCAGTCCCTGCCACCAGCAGCAGGACGAAGCCCTGCTCTGTGCCATGTCCTGGAAGAGGAGAGGTTCTCCTATGCGCCGTACCAGAAGATGGAAGTGAGAAACACCCTTCTCCCTGCCGTCAGCCCCAGCTCGCTGCCCTCGCCTCCACATCAGCCCCAGCAACGTTACTGCTCCCCGTCAGACCACTTGTGCTGCTGCGATGAAACGCAGGCATTCCTTCACTGCCGAGGAGCAGTGAGCTGGCTCTGCAAGGCACCCTGAGAGACCCCAGGTACTCTGCTGCAACATCATATTCAAGGCTACAGTAATTAATATACAAATTCTCCTGTAGCCAGGGTAAGTCCCAGAATGTGAGAGGCAGTGTTGCTCTGGGACATGTGCATCTGCAGGAGCATGTGTTTTGACAGCTCCCATATGTTGCCACCTACATAAGGAAATGTAATTTCTGCCTGATCAGCCTTAATCCTTCCTCGGTGAGAACACTAATGTTTCGCAAGGCACTTTACTGTTGACCAAACTCCACCGCTTCATCCATCATCGTTCCAGATCTGTCATGTCATTTCTAGGGTCTGTAGATAGATTTACAGTATTGAAGTCTCTCCTGTTCCCGATGCACCAGCACCACATACGTTTTCCAGGAATGTTTAAGCCGCAGCGTGTGGGACAGGGGGCTCGGGAAGCTCTATTATGGGGAGGCTCTTTTGAGAGCAGGAAACCATCCTCTGTGGAGTACCTGAGCAATACACGCTGTCTCCTAATCCATCCCCTTCTCCTGCACTGAAGGTTTCATTTGGCTGTCATCAAGAGATTATCCCAAAGTACAAATCAGATCCATGAGAAGAGATTAAATTTACTTTTTTTTTTAAGCTGAATTCATCCCAGGTTTTGTTTGTAGGTTTGTTTTTTTCTTTTTTATTGGCAGACTGGTATTGCAGGGCACCATGCTGTGATTGAAGCAGTAGTGGACCGAATCCAGTAGTTACACCAATTGCTGTTTAGGTTCATCTACTATTTTTAATTGGTCTTTTGTCCCTTAATAAGCTATCTATCGTCCTGTGGATCATGCTGTTAAGTAGTGCAGTGTGTATACTTTGTTTCTCCATTCTCAAAATGTCTGTAGATAAAACAACCACAGTTAAAACAGCAATCCCTGACAGAGCACCACTGGATTTTGGGGAGCTGAATTTTATGAGTTTTGGAAAGCAATTTGCTTTTCAATATAAGTAGCCCTTCGGTTAATGCACTAACTTTTAAGGGCTGAAAATATCGATGGAGTGTCCAGATGGAGTACAAGTGAAAACGGTTTCAGTTTTCTTGTTGAAATAAGAACTGGAAATTTGGCCAGTCCAAAATTTGAGTTGCTGTGTGATTGTGGGCAGTTGATGATCTCCGGTAAAAATGAGGCTGAATAACAGAAGGTTGCACCATAAACCACAATTCTTTGTTCTGCTTCCAACACAAATTAGCCAAACTGCTGCCTCATTTTGCTAGTCTTGTTTTCAGTGCCTGTTGGTATGCTTTTAACACAACACAGCATGAGAGGTAGCATGCAGTTTGCATGATGTATTTCATTTGTACGTTTTTTCTTTTGGAAGTTCATAGTCATCCCATAAATTATTTTCTGAATTTTAGTAGTTTTTTCACTAATGGAATTAATACGTATTGCAGATGCAAATAATTCATATCCATATGACTTGGTTTAGTGAATGTTGTGATCAGGATTTATGGGCATTAAGTGTACCTAGTTTGTTGACCTCCAGCCAAAACCATGGAAAAAAGAGTTGGTGGAAGCTCACCTTGATATAACCACAATTAGCAGTTTCCGCCAGGCTCCGGTGTAAATTAGTTTGCCGTACATGATGAGAAAGGAGAGGGAGAGGATGTGAGTACAGTATATTGGAGACTTCTGCCTTGTCTTGGCTGCTGACTGATACCCAGCGTAGAGGATTTCCTCTTCTTGGTGGAGTGACCATCCTGTTGTTTTTCATGGCTGCCGTGGGACTGCAGTAATTGCAGATGCCAGTCAGGTGAGGAAAGACTTGGCTTGACGCAGCACTCTGCAGAACTGGCAGCTGTCTCTGCTGGGTGAAGCTGGTTGTGTGGAACACCCAGTGTCACCTCCTCTGGCCGAGGAGGAAGGGGAAACTCTGATGAATCCTGATGAGCCTCCGTTGCCCACCCCAAAGCGGTGGGGCATTCTGGAAATGGAGTCAGGAGAGATTTATTTATTTTTTATTTAAACATATTCATGGATGATTTTTTCCCTCTGAGAAACATGACTGTTCAGATGATTCACGGTTGCTTTCTTGTAGGAATTTCAGCACTACAGAATAAACAATCACAATAGCATGTACTCATGTTGCAGCTTGTTTACTTGAGAAAATATTCGTAACACAAATTGTAATTCATTAATCCGTATGCAGCTTCTCAACTACAATTGTTAAATTAATTTTAGAATATTTTTAGCCAATTTCATGGATATGATCTGCATGTCAGGTCTGTGTGTAGACATCACACTTGAAGAATACTTCCACTAAAAAGACTGCACTTCTGCTGAAAAGCTGAGCTGCTTTAATATTGAATTATTGATATTAGGCCAACAGAGTGGATAGATACTTTTGCCTACAGCACTAGACGCATATTGTTTTGCGCATTGTAATCTGTTACAATAAAAATTTTCTTGTTCTTGCAATACATATCTCTGTTTGGCTGGCTGAGCAATATTTTTGCTTGTAAACTCTATGTCCAGAAAGGCAAATATAACATTAGAGAAGCCTGAGGAACCATCCTTGGAGCAAATCACTTGCATTTTCACATGTTACTTCTATCAGATGTTAGAGAATTTTACTGTGAAAAAGTGTAGTAGACAGAAAGAAGCAAGGTAAGATATTAATCATAAAGGTGTTAGCTTTTGTGGTTGTTTTAATCTATATATAGAATAGCAACAAAGCGAAGAGTTGCATTTCTAGTAATCATCCTAGTGGTCTGAAGATGGGTAAATGCAATATTGTCGGACTGAAAATCAAGTTACAACTGATGCTTTTTTTCAGGCTTTGAACACAATGCTTGATATCACTGTTCTGAGAAAATGAGGCAGTTATGTGATACTCTGCCCTACTGCAAGTAGTGACGTTACAGCTGCAGGATTGTGTCCAGTTCAGGGACCTCACTTCAAGAAGAAGAATTTGAGAGATTCTGAAAGAAGATGGCAGAAATAGCGAACATTGCCTATCAGGAAAGATTAAAAAATTGGTATTATTTACTCTAGAGGCAATTACTTTCTTTTAGTTACATAAAAAGTTTCAGGAGAAGGAAACTTCTTCCCATGTCTACTGCAGATAGGGCAAGAAATAATTAGTGAGTCCTGCAGCAAGGCAGTTTATCAGGCTATAGGCATTCAGAAAAGATTTGGTGGAAGGATGATGAAGAACTGAACTCCATTGCTTGCGCAGGCTGTAAGGTCTTCAACCTGAATCTTTTGTTGAGTGAGGCTAGAAAACTTTGGATTTAGTTGAACCTAGTTTGGACTGTGGGCAGAGACCAGGTGCCTTCTTGAAATCCCTCACAGGGATGTCTTTCTGTTCATAAAAGGGGTATGGTGGATATTCAAGGGAACTTCTGTGACAGCACTGAAAAAGATCTTCTGCGACAATGTAATATGTATAGTAAAATAACAGGAGTGAACATGAAAGAACATTTATCTTAAAAAATATTACTCATTTATCTACTTAAAGTCCCTTTTTTATGCAGGCATGTATGTGAGTACAAATCTCATTCTACTACATAAAAACAAGAGAAACGAGACATCTGATAACACTACTGCTGTGTAACGATGTTCTCCATTGTAAGTCATCGTACTAAACCTCCCACCTTTTGCCTATTTTGGTGTATGTTGGTACAAATGACTGCAAGGTATAAAGGCTGTATCTGCACTGAAAAGAAGCTGGGAAGGGTATGTAATGCAGTGAAAAAGGAGGATTATAGCATTCACATTACTGCTTTTATCTAAGCTCTTTTCCTTAAAAATCTCTTTCTTTGATGCACTGCTAGTCTTGCAGTTACCCTGTGCAAAGTACAGTGGCTTCTTAGTAATTGTAATTAAAGTCTATCTCTCCATACTCACTATGAAGGCATAAGTCACCTTACATATGTATCTGTTGTTTTGAACCATAGGTCAGAGTGGAAAATAATTGCTGGAAAGATTGATGATTGCAGTTACGTAAGACGGCGCAGGTCATGTATCCCATTTTAGTCGCCCCGACAGTCACACTCTGGTGGTGTTAAACGTGTCAGAGATGTTGCCAGGATAACCTTCCCATCCTCAATGTGACTGTTCCCCAGGCAGATTTATTGAGCTCCAGGGCACACCAGGCGAATCTCAAATCCTCCTAGTCTCTTCAGTGGGCTCCTTTTATTTGTTGGGGTTTTTTCCTCTTTTTACATAGAGGTGCAGCTGCGATCTCTTCTGCTTCCCTTCTCCAAATATTTATCATCTGTATTGTTGGAAAAGCTAGATTCCATTAGCAGCCCCTCCACAGTGTGCATCCCCTCTCCCTGATGAGACCAAAGTCCTCTCTCCAGAGGAGGGAGATGATCTGTGAAGTTTTATTTTAAGTGTAGGTCCTTAATTAGAGAGGGGAAAAGAAAGGCATACTTGAGTGAGACAGTGCAACATCTGCTGTGGACTAACAGTAGTGAAACTGTTACCAGCTTTTTAGATTTTCCATGAGAAAAAAAATATTCTTCTTCTGCAACAGGCAGAGGTACACAGGCTGACTTAGTTTGGTCTTTGAGGTCTGCCACCTTGATGACTACAGGAGGATCTATCATTGCTATAGCCAAGTTTTGTCCATGTTGGCAAATAATGGTAATGGGAGGCTTGGTAAGAACAAATCTGGAGAGGAAAACAGTGGGGAGGAACCAGTGTCCGCAGAGATTTGTTGTCAGGGTTTTACTTTGGGCTGGTTCCATAAGCTGAGTGCCCATTAGAGGCTGGAGAGCCCTAGGTGCCTCTGGGGTGCACCTTCCAGTTCAGTGTCACCTGAGAAGCTCCAGTTTGTGTACCACGAGGCTGCCCCAGATTGCAACCAAAATACCCTTAACGAGACCAGCTGGGAGAGTTGCTTCCGAAGTTGGCTTCCAGTGTGAACAAGAGCAGGAGTACAGGGCATAAACCTGGTAACACCGATTGTTGGACATTGATCGTGGTCCCTTCCAGCAGGAAATACATTTCTCTTCTGCTTCAAGCAGTAGTGGTAGAAACCACGGCACCGGTTTCTGCAAGTGGGGTCAGTGAGTATCTGTGTGCCTTGCACAGTGGTGTCCATCATCTGTATTTCTTCTTCCTCACTTACAATTAACTTGAAGGTTTTTTGCATGATACAGAATGTGGAAACTAGTGTCGTGAATTGCCTTTATACTCTCACCTCAAGAATAGTATAACTGAAATAAAAATAAGGTGAGGTAGTCGGCTACAAATCCACTACTACCTGGTTACTATGGCAGTTAATCAAGGGACCATGGAAATAATGCAGTCCGTATTTTGTGGCTGGTGCTGTAGCTACCACCTTTAAATTGGGTCAGTAAGAATGAGGAGGAGCAGAGTCTGCTGGAAGCCTGTATACATTGAAGTGCTTGTCAGTATATGTGTCTGTAGAAGGTGTATAGAGAGGAGGAAAAGCCACGGTGTCGTGAGGCGTGAAAGGGATGCCGTTGTTAATGTAGTGCATAGCATGTACCATTTTTAAACAAACAAACAAGATCCCCCCAAAGAGGAAATCTTCCTAATAGTCTTGTTAACCCTAAATTATATCCATGTTGTTTATGTAACAGGAATGAAATTTAAAAAAAATCCATTGGAACTGTGTCTTGTCTAGCACTTTACTGAGAATGAAATTGCTTTATTCAAATTATTTAAATGATGTCCTGTGAAATCCTGATAATTATTATTTAAATACACATTTTTGATTGGGTTGAGAAACTGACGAATGGTACAGGTCTCCCACAGGAGTTTTCACCTGTTTTCATTATTGGTGAATGATTTCAGTTATTGCCTGTATCCCCAAATCTCATTTGCATCTGACTGTAGAGACAAAAATACTTTAAGAGTGCAGTGGCTGTTTCTATATAATCTCATTGAGAAGTTAAATAATACCCATTTATATTCTGCTTACCATCCATGCCAGAAGATAATTTTTTGTCATTCTTTTTTTCACTGTTGTTGTTTCAGAGAATGTTGTAATTGGTTAGGGATGTACATAGGGCTGAAAGTCCAGCCCTCTGGTGTCAAAAAAACAGGAGGATTTTCATGGGCAGGATTTCATTTCATAGTTGTCTTTCGTATTAAAGTATAAATCTTTGTATCATTAATCTAATTCTTGGGTCTCTTCTTGTCTTACAGAACAGAATAAAAGGCAGCTCTTTATGTTAGCCAGGAACACTTTATACAAGGTTAATTATAATTTTGTGGATAATCTCTTACTCTGATGCCAGATGTTCTGGACAGAAGTGGATATACCTACCCAGGGTTTGAAATACAGCAACATTACAACCTCAATAAGCTTTTATTTTGTTTATAGTGCATCTTGCATGGCAATTGGCAGCCTGGATGAATGTAACCACTTAGGTACCAGCCTCAGTGGTGTATTTTTTGAATGTTTTATTTTTAATTTAGTAGGACTTGCACTGTGAACCCCAGTCAAGCCATCCTTCTTTTGTATCAGTGACACTTGTGTTCTACATATTTTATTATGAACGTTACATTCTGTCACTTGCTCTTAAGTTAATAGCTGCTTTGCTTCACGTGACATGTTGTATGTCCCCTCACCTAGGATTTTGTTCAGTAAGATGAAGTCATGCAATTTTCACTACGAAAAATTAGATATAATTTTTATTAATTAAGTATGTTATGGAAGTTCCCTAACATTTTCAAGGATTAAAACAATGATTATTTCTTTTAGCTGTCAGCATCTCTTCTTACAAGCCTCGAAATGTCATTTATATTATGGAGAATTGTAAGGATGTATAGTATAGGTGTCTAATGACAGGGCCACCTGAAGGAAGGGGCTGCCATGAGAGTGTACTTAGTCTTGGCAATGCAGTGTTTGATGGGTGTGCTCTTAATAAAGAAGCCTTGCGGGGGGTTCAGGTCCCTGCAGTCAAGGGGAAGGGAAGCGCATCTCTCCAAAGGTGCCCCGTTATGTCATTAGCAGCTCCAGTGGTTTCCTTACGTACGTCAGAACAGCACAGGGGACAGGCTAACGAGCGTCAAGTAATCCATCTCCTCTGCAGTGGGTAGCACTTCAGCACAATTAACCTTCTTATTTCATGTTTGTGATGAGATGCCCTAATGAATTCATAAATGGAGTGAATTCTGTCCTGTTCCTGGGAGAATCTGCTTTGCTCCGAAGAGTCATTGAGTGCTATCAAATTCCTGTCCCAGTAATGGGAACCCTTTCTGCTGTGGCCTGTCCTTATGTCTTTCCTGGTTGTGAATGGAGATCCTTATTTTTAAACAAATTATATGATTTTCAGATTGGCAAGATCCTGTCGTCTGCAGGATGTAGTAAAGTTTAATGCAAACAAATCCAGAACAGTAGCAAATGATTGCATATTTCTCTGGGTTAGCAATAATGAAGAACTAATTCTGGGTATTTATTTGTTTTGGAGAAGGAATTATGATTTTTTTTCATTTTCATTGAAGTGGATTCTCTATTGGGAGCAATTCCTGAATGTCCATTTCTTCATTACACAATAATTCTTACCATAGGCATGGGGAGAATGCTTAAGACACCTAAAACCACATACACACAAAGAAGGATTTTTAGTGTTATTTGTAGTGCTTTAGAAGAGATAGCATTAGGAGTTTTGACCTTTAAATATACACGTTTTGTGCCTTTTTGATATTTAAATTGAAACAGTATTCTTCCTTTTCACCTCCCTCAGGCTTTAGACTAGTTTTGTGAGACATGTAAATGAAAACTTGAATGGCTTTAAATTTTACATATCCTGATGAAGAAATTAAGGCTGCCATTGTGACTGTGAGGAGGGAATGTGGAAACTGTGATCACAGCAGAGGCAGGCAGAGTTAAGGTCTGCAGCTGTAAATAAACCCGAGAAGCCTGAGATACTTTGGGACAGTGAAAGTTTAGCGAGAAATTACAAGGGAAAGGTACTGAAACTTGGCTAAAACAAGAGGATGAAGCAGGGTCAAATAAGCAGTGAGGGGCATGCTAAAAATTTGGATTCCTGTGCCATTTCTGTGTTCTGTGGTTATACACACACTAAATGAGGTGCCAGCACCCTGGTACTGCTAAGATGCAAATGCTGTAAGAAATAAAATACTGCTTTCTCTGTTGAGTTATCCCAAATATGGGTGGTGCATACAGAGAAAACATCCTTCATGTTGGGGGACTGGAATCAGCAGAGGCTAATGAAGGAAAATAAATGCCTACCAATAAAATAATTCTTTTTTAAAAGAAGTATTTCTTCAGGTGGAAATTTCCATTCTGTCTTGCAGTTTGATGTGTCTCTGTGCTCGGACTTTCAAGGCACTTTGTGAAATGCCAAAAGTTACTCAAACAGTGAAAGCAGCAGGAGTTACTCCTCTTTAACCATCAGAAATCAGTAGATTGTGTCTTGTGGTAAGACTTAAAGTCTAATAGCATTAATGTCTGGCAGGTATTTTCCTTGCATAGGATCTGATTCTGCTGGAATCTTACAACATGTTTTTGTAGTGACTGTTAAGGTTTAGAGTGAGGAATGTGGATGCTGGAGCAACGTTAGGGTGTTTTGTCTTCAATGAATCTGACTTTTCTTGGGTTTTTTTCAGTAGACAGTCTTACTTTACTCAATGCATACACTGATTTACTGATAAAGAAAACATGAGGGGAAATTAAGAAAGAAAAAAGTTATTAAAAAGTCTTGGAAAACTTTCAAGTTAGTATACCTGTGTATTTCATTAATCATACTTGCAGGCGGGAGCAAAGCCCAGCAGCGTTGCAGCAATGACCCAGCGAGCCAGTCTTGCTGTTATTGGAACCTGCTCCCTCCAGCGAGGCTGTCCTTACCCACTTTGCTCCTGTAATTCAGTAGGACTCAAAGGATCTCTTGATGTACTTCAAATATGTCAAGTTCTGTTGGCTGTCTGAAACTTTGAAAGGCAAGCAGATTTTAACAGAAATTGGGTTTTTTTCTTTGGCCTGTTTTTCTGTGGGCGATCATGCCAAAGAATGAGCATCTTCAAACGCTAACATGTGCCAGGCTTTCAGCTGATGGATTAAAAAACAAATAAAGGGGGGAAGGGGCAAAAACTGGCAGAAAACAAACTGGTGTGGGTTTTTGCCCTTTTCAAACTTATTTGAAAAATAATTGGGTTTAACTCTGTTGATACTGTGTCAGAGGGGGTGGCCAGACTGACTGAAGTATATTCAGTCACAAGTCATTCGCCATCGATCTGCCAGTTTTCTGCACTGACATTTAATGGCTGTCAGTTGCTCATCATGTTAAGAATAGTGGTGGAGGGAAAAATGGTAGTCTGATAATGGGAAAGCAACCGTTATGTCAAGAAAATGTTTGAAATTCTGCAATTTAATTATTGCCTTCTACCATGAAAGACACAGGTGGGAGTCATTAACTCAAAAATAACCCCCAAAAAACAACCCACCCCAAACCAACCTCTTCTTAATTCTGATTTGAAAACAGATAATAGTGAAATTACACTAGTATTCGGTAATGTTAAAAATGAGAAAATTGCATAATAAGAAAAAGATTGACCACAGTAATCTTCTCAGGAAGGACCAACAGGTAACAGAAAAGGGGATATCTTTTGAAATTCAAATGAAGATTTAAAATTGCATACAAGAGTCGAGATATCAGCAAATATATAGTGGAAAAAAAAATACTGTGAAGCCCAGCTGATGAGATTTCTGCCTAAATAAGGTTCACTTATCTGTACTTGAAAGCTGTTATTTGGTTTTTAAGCTCGGTAGTGTTTTGGCAAGACGAAAAATTAGTTGCTTTGTATTTGTAAATGGGGAAAAATAGTATGTAGGACAGGCTTAAATTACACCTCTCAGGAAAAAAGGTTCAACGACCTCTTCTAGAGCTTTCAGAGACTACTGAGTGTCCATACAGCCGGGCATATTGCTTGCTTGTTCTTTGTTGCATGAAATAGGGACTTCGAAAAATTACAGAATAATAAGCACAGCTCCGAGTCAGCTAAGGAGCCTTCGCAAGTGCTGACTAACTTTTTTAATAAACAAACACCATTAAAATATAATGAGGAAATGAGGGCTGTATACCAGTACATCCTGTTGTCAAATACCGCTGTACTGAGCAGCAGCGCTTGGCACAGATTGACCTTCGATTCCTGCCTATGCCGTTAAAACGACAGCCGGCTGCAGACCCCTCGCACTTCTTGCAGCATCCCTCCGAGCCGTCTGGGATGCGGGCGTTCACCCCCCGGGCAGGGAGGGGGTCAGCCCCGCATGGCGTGGGGAGGGGAGGGAGGTGGCGGTGGCTCAGCTGTTCCCAGCGAGCTGTTATATCAGCGGGGAGAGGCGAGAGCGATGCTTTATGCAGCATTGTTGTAACCATGACACTAAGGACGTCATCCCGTGAAAATAGCAGTTGGAACATTTGTGGAACAAAGCTGAAGCGGCTCCGCTTTTCCGTGCGAGGGTCCTTAACAGAGCGATACCATATGCATACTGTTCATTTACATATAGATTAGCTATCCACTCTCAGCTACTTTCTGGCTTTTTAAGAACACGCTAAGAATTAAGATTGGAATTGCAAACCAATCCACAGGCTCGAGGAATCATTCTAGTTTTCAGAAAGGGGATCCTTTTACTTGCCAAGAAAAACTGTGCATTACACGCATGAGCCGGCTCCTCCAAGCACTGCCCAGTACTTGCAGAGGGTGGTGGGAGAGGAGGGTTGGTGGGATGGGGACCGGGCACGTTCCTTCTCAGCATTGCTTTGAGTGGCAACTCTGCTGATTCAACCACCTTCCACTGAATAAAACTGATGAAAGCCAGAGCTGGCTGTGCTGTAATGTAGAAGCATTAGTGTGCTGGAAATGCTATTAAAGTGATTTTTATGGCCGTGTTGAACCCAGAGCGAACCTGTAAATAAAAACACTGGGGGAGGGAGGGCAGCAGATGTAAAAACAGCCTAAAGGTAAAAGAAAGGGATGAAGTAATGCCAGTGAAGAGAGAAACATGTTGAGGGGAAGGACAAAAGGGATGGAGGCTGGAGGAGGAGCGAGGAAGGAGGGAGACAAAGCAGGGCAGGGGGTCAGCGGGGCTGACGTCAAGCGCCGGCACCGCCGCAGCTGCCTGCACCGGGCTCGGGCGCTGCCGGCCTGATGTACCTCCTCTTTCCCCGTCGTGTCAATGTTTTATACTGCAGCAGGTTTTTCTGTACGGTTTTGTGTCTAAAAGCTGGGAAGGGGGTAGAGACACGAAGCTCCGAAAGAGCATCCCAAAGGCATGGTCCTCTCTGAGTTACGCCACGCAAAAGACGCGTGTGAAATCCCTCCGCTCGTGAGAAAGCGGGGCATCGCGCTCTGCGGGTGCTGCCGTCGCCTGTCAAGGCAGAGCAGGGCTGAAGGCACGGTCCCTCTCTTCTTCCCTGGCCACCTCCATGCCATGGGCATGGGATTTTCCACCTGGGAGAATCTAGCAGAGAGTACGGAGATTGCACCTGAGGGCGTTCATGCGTGTCAGTGTGCTGGTGTATTAGAGTTTGTCACAAGAACACTCACAATTGAATTTTTGGGGGTGTTTTTTTTGTTTATACCAAGACCTGTCAGTTCCAATTCAGTTTCCCCTGGAGTGGTGTGAAAAAAGAATGGGATTATAAGGGAATCATCACATTTGTAATGCTACAAAAGTAAATCCTTCTTTGTTTGTAGTGGAGTTGTTCGACAGGAGGTCATATGCAACAAGGCATGAAGAAAAAAAGGTAAATAATTACAAGGGAATCCTAGGTGTGCTTCCAGGCTGACACTACCTTCCTGGAGATTTGCAGGATCTGTAGCCCTCTTGCAAGGGATGGTATTTTTCCCATGAAAATTGAAAGTTTACTGATAATTAACAAAATCAACGAACAGGAAGATTAATTGCTATTTTGGACATTTGACCTCCGTTTCAAAAAGAATGAGTTGTTTATGTTCACAGATAAATATTATTAATAGAGCTCTTTCCTGCTTTAAATAAATTGTCAGATAGTAAAGTTGATGTTAAGCATTTTTGTCTCTAGCAGTAAAAATGAGCTACAAGTTTTGAATCATTTTCAGACTTTTTTTGTACTACTCAGAGAAGTAGAGGAAAAATTTACTTGACTTCAGGGAATCAGTTCAGCAGAAATGCTAGAGAAATTAAGATTTCTTTTAATTCCTGTGGGCTTTTCAAGTCTAGAAACTGGCTATCACTTTTGTATTAAATGTTCAGGGTCGTGTAATGACTTGCATGCTCCCTTTTAAGCTAAAGGTGCATTTTCTTCCACTGAACATGTGTTGAGAAAGTCCAATAAATCATAAAGGAGTTATATACCGTGTTCCATGAGGCTCCTACGAATGTGATCCTCCCAGCTGAAAGAAGCATTTGGGTAAGTTTTTCCCAGTGCACTTGAGGGCTTCCATATTGTCTCCGAAAGTTCAAAGTCCCTCTTGCTGCCTCTTCATTGAGTGATAGGTCTGACTCATCTTCATCTTTAGCTTACTCATACTTAATATTGAAACATTCTTCAAAGGAAGGAGATCTAGAAAAACTTTTCACTCCTGGCAACACCCACAACAAAGGCTTGAGTCAATATATTCAACACAAAATAATTGACATAAAAGGAATTAAAATTTTATTTGGCAAAAGACGTTTCAACCTGAGAAGAAAGGTAAATCCCTTAACTAACAGCACAACCAAGACAGCATTGCCAAAAACAATCGATCATCTGCATCAAAGGCACTGCCAGTGCTGCTCTTCTGTGTCCTCAGATCAAAGTTTCCTCCATCCATAAATTATCTTCACTAGAGTTCGTTGATGAGGTTTTCATCAACTGCCTTGCACTCCGCAAAATCCTGAAGGTGATTTTCGGGGTGAACCGCAGGGAGGAAGCAGGAGAAGACAGGAGGAATGAGCTCACTGAGAAACCTTGTGAAGAGCAAAATAAGTGGCTGCTACATTGATTCTCTTCTGTGGGTTGGCCTAATGCATCCTGGCATTTGTGTTCTGTATTATTGTCCGAAGTGATTACTTCCAGTCCTGTTGCAACCTGGTAGGAGACTGTTAGAGTAAGAAACATCCTTGGTGCAACTCGAGAGGTTCTTGTGTTGAGCTGCAGGACATAAAATGGCAGAAGTGCCTTGATGGCTTCTTGGTCATCAACATGAGAAGCAAGTCCAAACCTCAGGAGTTTTTGGAGCTGCCAACATTGTCTAGCCATATCTAGATAAGATACAGTATTTAATAAAGATAGTAGTTCTTCATATTTAGCTTTTAGGTAAACATCTTGGGTTGGAAGCTTCTCTTATTTTCTATCAATGTTGTATATTTTCAGTCTAGGTTTTCAGCTAGGACAAACTCTTCACTAAAATACAACGTATATTTTAGGATGTCTAGCATTTCCCATGACTTGAGGCATGGCAGCAAAGTCAGTAATCTTCACCTTACTCTACACCATGCACTATTATGCACTATCGTGCTGTCCATTTTCACACAAAGGCTGATTTTCCAGTGGGGTAAGAAAAGTATTTATTACTATTATGTATGCATGTACAGCTGTATGCTCTTTGTCATCAGTTCTTAAATTACATTTTCACTGCTGCATGGCTGTCAGTATGTTACATGTATTCGGCCATATTTTTCCTCATATTTCTGGTGTCTTCAGCTTTAAAAATGAGCTATATTTATTCAAATTATTTCCCAATGACATGTTGAAGTGCGATTTGTACTACTCCATCTGCTACCTGAGGAGGAGGAAGAGAAATGCACTTTAATAATGAGAACTTCAAGAAGACAAGCATATGCAGTTCAGAATTTGTTTGTTTTGTTTTGGTTTTTTTTTTTAATAGTTTCAGGCTATCAAAGTGGGGCAGAAAGCATTATAGTTCTCAGTGAAAATGCATGGGGAACATCTCTCTAATTGAACCTGAACAAGATAATGTTAATATGAAACAGGGCGTACTGAAACAGCTTGCCGTGGTAGATTCTCCATCATTGAAGTGGAGTTTTACAGGAGTTCATTCTAAATCAACAATTTAAGATAAAAAACCCATACAATTTCTTAGCTGGCTTTTTAAGTGTAACAGGATTGTATAAATTTGTAAAAATGGAACAACTGGGGGCTTCCAGCACGGTTACAAAACTATCACACTGTGCTATTTTTATTGCATTTCGAAGTGGAGTGAAGCAGACAGCTATACTGAGTATTTTTTTTTGTTACAGAACAGACGCATTAGGTATTTGCCATTTGTAGCTGTAGTTTTTCCCTGGCTTCGACCCTTCAAAAAAAGTCCCCTTTGGATGGCAGGTTGCACACAGCAAAGTTGCATCTCTGACCCCCCTGTGCTGTCTCTTCTCCCTTCTGGAGCGGGGTCCTGATTCTTCTCATCAAAGAAAAGTGCTTTCCACCTAAAAGTTTCCAGATTTTTGCTTCCCTTTTCTGGATTTCATGCAGAAACTTCTGAGTTTCTTTAAAGGTTTTAAAATTAACTTTTATTTAAAAATAAATAATGCAGAAGAGTTAATTTTAATTGAGATTTTAAGAATTCAGAATTAAAGAATTTAATTTTAGAATTAAATACGAGCGAAGGATATCTGCATGTTTGTTTAGCCCCATAGCACAGAGGGATCTATTAAACATTTAAGGGACAATTTTGCTGTCATTTAAAGTCAATGGCAGAAGTCCCTTTGACATCAGTGGAAGCAGGATCAGGCCTTTAGCGCGCTAAAATATCACTCCTTTAGTGCACTATCCATTCCAAATATAGGAAATACCACAGTGGTATTGCCACAGTGTTTAATGGTGCTTTTTATGTATTTAACCTGTTCAAACATTTATTTTTATGGATTCATGCACTCTCTGTATTCTGACCCATAGGCACTAAAAGAACTAAACTTCAATATTTTATTCTAATTCCTAGAGTATTTAAATGACTTTTGAAAAGAGCTTTGCCATAAATAATTCAAGTACTAGAATATACTTGGTTAAATACAGATTTTGTGTTTTCATAATATATGTGAAATGTGGGGTTTTATTGCTTTTATATATTTAGCATTTTTACAAACTCCCTACATTTATGGAAGAGTTTCTAATTGCCAGCCATGGGGCTTGGGAGTTTCCTTCTTTGTGCCTGTGTGATGAAAAGTTCTTTCCCAAAGAAGTCATTAGAGTTATAGGCTAGTAAGCAGGTAGGTACTTTTTTAATATAGGTGTGTATATATATGTATATAAAAACATATATGTGTGTGTATATATGTATATGTATATAAATACGTGTGTATATATATAACATATAAAATACTGAACTGGCAAACAACTCACATATTTCCACCCTGCCCCACAACCAGGTTGCAACTGTTTCAGAAAAATGGCTCTCAATCACAGAAGCCATTGAGAAAACAAATGGTGTGCCATTTTTAGAATATTGTCTCAAGAGGAGGGCTCATAAAATGTGCATGAAGCTAGTCACAAAAATGGCTTACAGTTTTCCTTCTGCCCACATTTTTTTTGGTCCGAATGCTGTGTTCTGCACATTGCAGGAAGAGTTCAAAAAGGTCAGCCCTTGCAGCAGGCTACACCGTAACGCGGCGCTGGCTGATGTATTGGACTTGGCAGCTCCTTGTCTTCAGGGGTTCCTTGGTAACTTCATTGCTGAAGTAGGTGACCTGTTGTTAAAGTAGAATTAGCCTTTTGTGTGCCTTCAGGATTTTCCCCCTCAAGTTTCCCTTGCCTTTGCATTTTTACAGATTAGCTATTGATTTAAAACGTTCGTCATCGTTTTGAAGTGATGTAAAATGCAAAGCAACTGTCTCCCCGCTTGACGCATCAGGTCAAACGTATCCTTGGACCTACCTTGGACCAGCACTTGGAGAGGTGGCACCGAGGGCTCATTTGCCTCATAGAGATCTATTCTTGACTTTCTTCTAGCGTGCTTTAGTCAGAGATAGCCAGCCCGTGATCTGTGCGCGGTTTGTGGTTCAGAGGGGACATGGATGCTGCCTGAGTGCTCCCTCCTGTCCCCCTGCGCTCTGGCTGACAGCTGAGAGCTGCTGCTGCCACCCGTGATGCCACCCGTGATGCCACCCGTGCTGCCACCAGATAATCCCTGGTGTGAGCTCAGGTTAGCGTAGGGTTTAAACCTCTGGGTTAGTTTGGGGAATTCTGTGTAATGTAGAATATTACATAAACAAATAGATCCTTTCTACTTTTCTCCCCGCCACGTGTACTTTGGTTTTTCTTTTGTCCATGATTAAAAAAAAAATAAAATTAAAATGCACTTTTTGGCTCAGGTTTCTGTGCCATCCTTCCCTAACAGCGATGGGCTGAGCTCTTTACAGAGCCGTTGGCATTGCGAATGCAGATGAGCCAACGCATGCTAACAAACATAAACTTTGGCTGGTGGCTGCTTTATATTCCAGTTTTGCTTGTTTAAATATAGCAGACCTGATGCACAGCTAAAGCAGTCAGGTCAGCTGAACGCCACATCTTCCATTTTTCTGGATGTTTTAACCGGAAAATAAATTTGACCTGTTAAAACAGGTAGAGAGGGATCCGGCCAACCTGGAGTTTCAGAGCTGCTGTGTTTCTATGGCAGAGGTTTGTGAAGCAAGCACTCACACAGTTCACAGTGCCATGGGAACAGCACTTGTATAATGCTTTTTAATCCACTGTAATCAAGTACATAATCAACATAATTAATTTCTATACTGTTGCTCTCCTTGGTTCACATGGAAAGCTATCAGAAATTGCTAAATTGGTCCTAATTCGGGGGAGTATTTTCCTTAAGTATTCTAGGTAATTTCCTTTTTAGCTAGGTGCTAATTGCTAATCTTTATATTGATGAAATTTGTTTTACCCGATGTTACCTTTACCCTCCTGCTTTGAGATTTGCCTATGTGGAAACACTACTTTGGGAGTGATGTTTCTTTCTTTGCAAAAATTTAAACCGAGAGAATAATTTTGCTGAAGATCTAACTTTTCATGGCTATGTTGGAGGGCCTTTTCACTGTTAACTGGAGCTCAAATACTGACTCGTGCGAAGCATGAAGTTTGCATTGTCACTTCATTTTGTTTGTTTTAGTTGAATGATAATGAACATTTAAATGATGATTTCTAGGAAGTTAATGACTAAGATAAAGGACTCGGGGCTGTTCTCTGCAGTGCCCCATGAGTGATACCCAGCATTTCTGCATGTCGCCTGGATGATCAGGTTGGACGTGGGTCCAGTGTGGAAATAAAATCCTCCTCTCCCCGCTCTCTGTGATTATTTATTTTGTCACTAATGGTTCATTCTTTGCCATTCCTTTTCTCCCCGATGTTCCGGACTGGCACCACCTCGTTCTTGTCCCTGTCAACGTCAGCAGGGTGCCAGGATAAGAAAGGAGCGCTGAAGGGTAGCGGCGACGCTCACAGCCTTGTGCTATTCCTTCACGCCATGGGAAATCAGCCCCAAAGGCTCTCTAGTTTATTTTTCTCAGTTTGCTGAACTTGGCTGCACGGGATTGAGCCCAGTACTGGGCAGAACCAACTTTGCATCCTCATCCTCAGGTCCCAATGAAACTTCCATCTAAACTGAACTCCAGCTGGGTTAATTAAGCACAAATTTTAAAGTTCTTTTCATCAAGACAAAGGAGTGTGTTCTGCTGTCACTGTTGCAGACACAGTCTGTGTTTCTCAAGTTGTTTTGTTTTTGCTTTTATACATTCCTTTTATACTGAAAAGGGGGATTATTATAGTTGCAATTACCATGGAAACAATTACCATAAAGTATTGATCGACCAAGATAGATTAGTAAGCACAAAAGGATAGAGGTTGTCTCTATGGAAACATGGACATTTGGAGCTTTTTTTTTTCCTTAAGAAAATAACTAGTTTCTTTCCCTTAAACAAGTTTATAGTCCAGTTTAAAATCACTTTGTAGTTTTAATTAAAATTGCTTGTGTAATCCACACTGGTTTTTAATATCATTCATTTGCTTTTGATCTTGAGAAAATCTCTGAAATAGACCTTTTTTTTTAAAAAAAAGAGGACTTGCATCATTTGCACAGCATTTTTTCATATTAAAAAGTAGCTGAAATGTATCATTAATTGTTAATGAAAAACAGGTCAACAGAATAGGCCATTTGCTTCTGAAAGTTAGCATTTAGTAGGGTTTTGTGTTAATGGATTAACAAAGGAATAACTAACCTGTTATTACTTTGAGTGGCACAGGGAGTTCAGCATTCAGTAATGCGTTGTAGCATTAGCTGTTGGTTATTCCAGCTCCTGCTGTTGGATCCAGGTGAGCATTTGTATCCCGTTCACATACAAAATGGAATTCAAATACTTCATCATTCAGAAGTACACCCTCCTCTTTTTCTAGCAGAAGTTGATCGTATTCCTCCCAGTGGCTGTCGTGACTTGAGTTCCTTGTATTTTGGGTTTGGCACCAAAGTGAGTCTGAATGTTTTTGCCATGCGGTCACTCCTGTCAAGTACTCTTTTGTTTAGTAAGAGCTGAAGTTGGATGACTCCTTCTAATATAAAATATATGGTTACTCATCTTCAGAATATGCAACGCTTAAGTAGCTGGAGTTTTTTTTAGTAACTTCTTAAATTCCTCTAATGAAATGAAATGAGAATGGGGTCCTTCACTGTTTCGTAAATGGTTTTAATGCTCAAACCTCTAATGGCGATATTTAGTTCTTCAAGCAAAGAGCAGTTTCATTAAGCTGTATTCTGTGTATCTTTTAACTGCTTGTCTTTTCTTCTTAAATTTTATTGTAAGTCAGTTTTTGCCAGTGCTGGAACTTACTGGCACTTTCTGTTGTGAGATGGTCACTCCCATGCAGGTTTACCGTTCCGGTGCCTTTGGTGAAGGTGTGGGTTTGGTAGCAGCTCATCCAGGATCATTTACGTAAGCCTTCTCTCCTAATCTGGAGCTTGGTTTATGGAAATAGGTCTTAGCACTGTGGAGATGGGTTTTTAAAATGGTGGCAAAGGAAGACAAAAAGGAGAAGAACTTGAAGGGTGATCTGATAAACAAGCAAATTACATAATTTTATTCTTTGTTGGTCCCCCTCTGCCCCCAATGTTAAGAAAACCACCTTCTTTTCCTTTCCCCTATGGGGAAAGCAGCCCTGAATGCAAAGAGCAGTATTGCTGTTGCTAAACTTGTTGATACAATAGTCGTACTCTCTGCTCTTTAATAAATGGAATATAAAGCTTATTGTTTGCCTACGTTCTCCTGTTTGTTGTAGTACCTACTGCTTAATGCAGTCGGAGAGGTGCCCACCAGCATCCACAATCACTCAGCTGTTCCATCTCTTTGCTAACTGGAGAGGACTGTTCTGTTTTAATGGGTATTTTTTTACTTGACTGTACATAAAACATTCAATGAGCAAATCTGTTCTTATGGGATGTGAATTGCCTGGTCCACTGAAAGGGCTGGAGAAGTGTCATTGTAACTGGAAATGTGTCAGCATCTTTCGTTGCGCACAGTGGGAACGTGTTTTCGTCGAGGCAGCTCTGATTTACGTGGTCAGGAGTTCTTTTCTTGAGCCTATCGGACACGGCATGAAGCCAGAGCCTCAGCAGGGTGTTAACTGACAGCTGATCCCAAACAACAGTGGAGCAGCATGCTATGCAAGGATCATTCTTCCTAAGTGCTCACTCAAGTTCTAGTGGACAGATAATAAGATTTAATGTAAACCGTGTGCTAAAGAGAGAAAATACGGAAGTCCTGATTACTGTAATGTCCTGCCGTTTTCACCTTCCCAAGTGCAAAACCGTTTTGGTCAGGCTGTCCCAGATAAGGAGGAGGTAGAAGAGGCTGACCGGCCATAAAGGTGGGCAGGGGCGGCTCCGTGATCCCGCTGCCGGGGAGGTTGGTTTTGCTCGAGTTGCACCTTCTGTTATCACTAATTAGTACAAGTTTCTCAGAGCTGGGTTTTTCTTTAACAGTAAGTTTGTACCACACCAGAAAACAATGACAGCTTGCTCCACAGATTGAACGAAACAACACCACTATTTGGGCTTGCTGTGCATTAGCGCAATCCTGCAAAGGGTGCAGGGCTTATCATTTATCTATTCCACCGTGCTGCTTTCTCATAACTACTATACTCATTCATAAAGTATAAGAAAAGGGGTTATATCTAAAGATGATAATCCAATATAAACATTTTTTTCTGTGTACTAAAAGCTATAATTTAAAAAATAATGTCATGCTATGCTTATACATAGCGGAGCCTTCATTACACATGATGTAATTAAAGGCATAAGATATTTAGTTCTGTGTCAGATTTTTTACAAATTGCTGGTTTCAGTAGCGCAAGTGGTTTGTGATGTTTCTTGCCATAAAGTATTGCTTGAATTTATTTTTCCAGTTGTTCGTGTAGGTTTACAAATTCAACAGCCATATGTAATATTTATGCCCTTTCAGGGGAAGTTAAGATTTTGAGCTTTATAATAAAAATGTAAATCTATATATAGCACCTTTCTTCATGAGAAATTCCATGTGTCATCTAGATATAAATTACTGAAATTTCATGGCAATCTAAAAATATTTAGCATGAAACACAGAGAAGGGGCAAATGCAGAAAAAAAAAAAGAGAAATAGGCAGGCTTCTGCTGGATAACAAGATTCAGCAGTAGAACAAATACTGTGTATGAGAAATGTGAAAAGGTACAGTCTCATTACATTTGAAAAATAGAGGGCTACATTTTACTTAAAGATATTCACCTGACTTCTCTGTTCCCTAGTCTCAAAATAAGTAGGATGAAAACGATCTCTTATGCAGTCGACAAATGGAGAGGAGAGCTGAACCCCGTCGCATGAGGCAGGGGTGTCTCTGCCGCAGCCCCCTCTTCCCCACTGCTGCCTCCCACCCCAAACCTGCCCTCCAGTATGGATTGTATAATGCACCAGTGCTAGACTGGGAGTGTTGGACCGTCAGATAAGGAAAGGCTCATCCAATTTCTGCATATTCTGCATAACACTTTGCCGCTAGTAATTGTTTTTACAAGTTAAGTGCAAAAAATCCTTTCTGCTATTAGATTTTCCTGGTCTTTGTCCTGGATTGCATCGCTTAGACTTTTGAAAACTTTTATAATTTTAGACTTAAAAAAAGTAAAATAAAAAAATCCAGACATCCTAAATGTTCTTCTTGGTCATGGAAAATATTTTTCAGTATATACAATGGCTGTCAAGATCACTTTGACAAATTACTGTAACATGGACGTTATGCTGTTGACAGAAACATGCTTAAGAATTTGAAGAATTACTATTGAATGCTAATTAGGTTTTGATTAAATGAATTCTGTGGACAATACTTTATGTTTCCTGGGGGAAAATGTGCACAGATTATACCAGCACCGCTAAATATTTAAAAGTTTATTTCTGTTTTAAAATTTTCTTTATGTGCAAATTGTATTATAAATAATCAGACTGCATTTTGAACATTGGTTTCATGGAAATTCTTGAAATTGTTAGGCAGCATTGCTTATTGGAAGTGCAGGCATGGATGTTAGAGCCAAGGAGAAGCATGACTAAATCATCTGTTGCCCTTTGATAGGCACATTGGATTCACGTAATAATCTTTAGTTTCATTTCCTTTTTTAATGTATTCAAAACAATAGCTCATTTTTCTAACTCGAATGTATATTCTAGCGGTTGACATTATTTGTCACAGAGTCTTCTCCGTCAAAAACTTCTGAGGTCACCAAACACCAAGGTACGTTGTCCAGATAAACTAAATTCAAGAAATTTATAATCCAGATCTCTTGGTATAAACAAGCTTCATTATTACTGGAATATTTTTTTTGCCTCTAACATGTGAGGGCATGTTAAGAGGATCGTTTCAAGAAAGGTAAATTCAAGGGGTGGGTTTTACATTACGTTACGGATGAGCTGCGGGCAGAATTGTGTTCACCTCGTCTGATGGTTAATTCTTGGATCTGGGTCTGCCTCCTCCCAGCCTGCATCCCTCCTCTTCCTCCTCCTCCATTCCTGCAATTGCATAAAGTTTTGACATTAAATTACCGTAAGGCAAGAGGTGAAATCTAAGGGGACACCTGGTAAAATGCAGACTTCTGAAAAACAAAAACAAGTAACAGGTTGCAGAAATGATTCTGCTGGATTTCTCTGTGCAATGGTGAAGCATTCAAGTGGTTAGAGATCTTTATGGTGCTAGAAGGAACCAAACGTCACCAAAGAAAGCTATATTTTGTGTAATCGAACATGTGGGGTTAAAATAAACACTGACAGAAGGGGCTTTGCATTAGAAAACTGCAAGAAGAATATAATCAAGTACTAAGAAGTTTGTTAGACAAAAAGGAGAAAGCTCAGCTGCTATGCAGTGAGCAGGAGTTAAATGCTGACTCGGGTATAGGTCCAAAGTGAAGAAAGCAAGCTTATTTAATCCAGCAGACAGGAATGAATTATTAAGACCTGACAATGTAAGCTGAAAAATGGAAGAATTTAGTTTAGTTTAAATTGCACGTGAGTAGGTGAATGGGGTTGCGTGTTCTGGCTGCTTGTGCTGTCAAGGCATTGGATTCCTTGACCTTGAGCAAGGTCTGAACCTTTCCTCTCCTGTGTCTACAGGGAGCTCCGGGAAACGGAATGTGGAAGACAAAAATTGTTCATCCACATTTTAGCACAGTGACTAGAAAGGAGGTGGGGCGTGGGGTTTCTTCTGTTTTGTGGCTGTTGGCTTCAGCATCAGCATATTTGGAAAGGGCTCAGTTAGCATCTGGTGGTGGCCCGTCAGTCAAGGGAAGGGGACTGGATAAGGGGACTGCCCTAACTCTGTTCACATCCCCTGGCTCTCAGGAGCTGAGGGTACCAGGCAAAGGCACCAGAAGCCCTCTAATAAAAACTAGTCATAGAAAACCTCAGCTTTCTTTCCAGATGACCTGTGGTGACCCTGTCTCTACAGCTTCCCCACATTAGTATTTCTAAATAATTGTTTTAGAAGCCAGCTGTAAGCTGTTCTCACATTCATCACTTTAATCTGTGCTGTGGCTTTCAACGTATCAGGTTTGAGACAGATGTATCCTTATAAACTAATGGTGCTCACCTCTGATTAAATGAGTGCCTCTTAATTGTAAAACCAGAAATTCACCCTGAAAATATTGCATAGAAATTGGTTTTCATATTTAGCTAAATACTCTTAAAAGGTTATTTTTTCTTTTATGCAATTTTATCCATTTTTCAAATTTCAGAATATAGTGATTCTTTTGTATCTCCCTTTTAAAAATCAACCATAATATAGTCCAGAGGTCACCTTACTGACAGATGCTGTTTCCGATTCTGCTCTGCATTGTTCATTATGTTTATATCTCAATTATTTCTAGCAGTGTGCACACAAATACAATATTATTCCTGTTTGCACTGTCACAAAAAACATTTGCTTTCTGTTCTGTGTCTTTTCGTGGTCTGGTTCCCTTCATTAACACAAGATATGTTAAATATTTAGTGTCATGTAAATAAGTACCTTGATAGTATGTTAAACGTTTCATCAATTAAATTGCATGTTAATTGAAGAGAGCTTGCAAAAAAAATGTCCGTTTAAAGGAAAATAAGTCCATTAAGGTAGGAAAAGTGGCATATAAGAAAGAATACAATGTCCTTGTCAGCTACAAAACAATTGCAGGCTTCCAGATTGTATGTAGGTATTTTCTAATCTTTGTAAGCTCATCTCCATGCAAAGTGAGGATGATAACTTGCTGGAGATTCCCCTGCCAGCATCCATAAACAGGAATGTACAAAACTCCTCCTTTTTGTCATGAAACAGTCAGGCTGTTGAGACAAAACAAAGGGGTTGGGTTTTGGGGGGGCGGGGGGGGTTTCCATCCCAGGGTGTCTTTTTTGTCTTTTAGACTCTGGTATCATGAAGTGTCATTTTTTGTAACTCAGAGTCATTTGACTGAAGTCGTTTCTACTGGTATTTGAATTTGTGTAGTCAGTCCCTGCTTTAGCTTGAAGACTTGTTTTAGCAAGCGAGCGTCACAATTTTTTGCCATCCAGCACATGCAGCAATCAGTCTATACACGTTGGTCCAGATGTCTTACTCATATCTCTTGGGGAAACTGTGGGTAATATTAAGCTTTGTTCTGCAAACCTCTTCCCAGGAGGCAGGTGTCAAGAGCAAAAATTTGTTCTGCCTGTCCTTGACACGGGGACAAGAAAGATCCTCCAGCGAAGGCTGGGTAGCATTTTAACAGTACGGGGTGGAGGCTTCAGAGGAGAAAGCACCATAAATTTGCTGTCATCTGTAACTCTTGAGAGATGAAGACTGATTCTGATGAATCTAGTTGTAAATACGAAGTAGCTATTAACATACTTACACAATGCTCAGCACCACTTATCAGACTATAACCACTAATATTCTGGCTGTGTGTTTAATTTTGGAAATTAGGAAAGCAAGCGGAAATTACTTTACACAGTAGAGTGATCTGATAGAGCAAGAGGAAGGGAGTAGTGATATGATACAGGAAAAAGCTGAATATGTAATAACAGATGAAAGCCAAGATGGGCGTACAGATGAGCCCAGAAGAAGACAGAAGATACGTTAGTGTGTGGGCTGCCAGTAAATGTATATTAGTAGGAGACAGAATACGGGCGTCTGGGGCAGGGGTGGCAGAATGACAAGGCAGGTATTTAAAGCTGAAAGATGAGACTCGTGTAGAGATTTTCTTCACAGATTCTTGTTTTAGTACACTGTCGGCATCAAAAAGAACTGCTTACGTGTAGCTGAAAGCAGAGCTTGCCCCTGGAGCTCTGCACGCAGAGCGGCAAAAATCAGCACTGCGGCAGGCAGGAAAAATCAGAAAGTTTGTGATGGGGACAGAGAACACGAAGTGCAGTACTTGGAGATGACCAGAGAAAAGAATAGTGAGTCAAACGATATGCTTTCATGTTCTTCTTCCTAGAAGAAAGTATACAAATCGTCTGTGGGAATGACCCAAAAGGTTTTCTGTAGTGGGACACGAGATTTCTTTGGGCTGATGAGTTAGTTCATGTTGAGTCAATGAAGGCATCAGCCTTAGAAAGCAAGACATTCCCGCTGCTCATTTGTGCGGCTGTCGCTGCAGATAACGAGTTCAGCCCACACTGCCGCTTATGGGCTCCATATTAATGGGTTTGTTTCCTTCTGGTGTCAAAACAAGGACAGTGAGAACTAAACCTCTGCCCACCACAAGAAATGGAGAGAAGAGGTAGAGCACTAGAAAATCTTCAGCCTGGGAATTTATAATTTTATCACCGACTTTACCCTTTTCAGTATTGTCTGTTGAATCTGGTGGTGCTTGGGAAGGACCTGTCAGTAACAGTGGATGTTCTCATCATGTTTCTCCTTCATGTTTATTCTAAAAGAAGTCTGAACAGGGTCACAGAAAAATTAGGTCCTGCAATAATCAGCCCCTTGAAAGAAGCATAAAGGACTATTTATGCTGTATTTGTAATGAGAGCCGGTTCAATACCGTTAGTCGTACCCCTAGTTTAGTGTGAGCTAGAGCCCTAGGTGGTCAGCCCTGTGCACTGCTGAACCTCCAGCCCCATGGCACTGCTCTTGGAAAGCCCTTCCAGGGTAAAGAGCCTGACGGTCCTCCCTGTGCAGAAGGACACGAGCCACCCCAAAACTTCCCAGCCTGGTGCCCGGTCAGACTTGACACTGAAGTGAACCAAGAGGAGCAGTCCTGTAGGGTAGGAGAGGGCATCTCCTCTCAGCCTGGAGCTGTGAACACGTCCTACGTGTTTGTGGGACGCAAAAGAAGCAAAGCTGGCCAGCGCTTGGGTGCTTTCTCAGTGTATTTCGGTTTTAACAAATCCCTGTTTTCTGCTTAATGTTTTCTGATTTTTAAATGTAATTCTTGGTGGCCTTGGGAAGTATCTTCTCTGACTCCCCTCTGGAAGTTGGTGCAGATAGGGTCTTTCCATCGCCTGAGCCTTCTTCCCAGGGGTTGCAACGTCTCTCCTGACCGAGGACAGGCAGTACCTGTGGCTGCACGGTCTGCTTCTTGTCCCCGCAGTGTATCAGAGGACCATCTGAATTAGTTTTGTGCTTTTGAATTTCAGGAAGGTGATTTGTGGACATGATTATTTCACAGAATCTGTAGCCATCCTGTTACTATTTATTGTTCTTTCTTCCAACTTGTGCTGGAGCTGTAGGAGCTGGTGCAAGATTTTGGGTTCAGGTATGAATTGTTTGTTCTGATGGTCAAGATTTTAGTGGGTTTAGTTAGGACAATACCAATGCAGATGACTAGGTCTCCTTTTAATTTGTTTTTTTTTGTCTTTTTTTTTAATCTTTGGCCCTTTAGCTGCTTTGGATGTGGGGGGCCTGGGTCCTGTTTTGGCTGGGATGCCATCAAGTAGAGCCTCCACCTCCATTTGCTGGTTGCAGAAGGGCTGGGCGTAGTTCTCCTTTCCTCTCTCTCGCAGGAGCTTCGGAGGACCTGAGGCGTTAGCGTACAGATCAGTAGACGTGGTGTTTGCTGAGATCTGATCGCTGTCGCCGTAAGGAATCGTTCCAGGGTGCTGCCCATCCCTGTGCGCAGGGATGTGCGGAGCTGCTTTGCCATAGGAGCAAGTCAATGCATTGCAGCTGAGTTGTCATTTCTGGGTTTTCTCTATGTTATAAACATAATTTTGATGCTATCTAAATCAAATTAGGGTACAGCAGAACTGTATTTCTCATGGTGGCGGCTGCATTGCCCCTGTAAATCAGTTTTTTACAAGGTTAAACATATTCATATTGTCCGTTGTGAAAAAAGTCTGGGTTGAATATTGCAATATACAGAGAAGTAACCCATTTTCTATTTAAAAATGAAATTTATCCATTATCAGGTTTAGCAGAATTCTGTGATTAGAAACATTAGGTAGAAAAGATACTTTTTAAAAATTTTTTTTATTGAGGCCTTCAGTGAAATTTTTAATCTGGAGCTGAAATGCTTTCATCTTCTATAAAAAAGGTGTTATGAGATATCCCTGCAAGCTGCAGAGCAAACCTCAGACTTGACATCTCTGCTTGTCTCCCCACCACACCAACCCATCAGGTCAATCAGCTTTAATTCCAGCCCCCTCCCCACAAGCCCCAAGCTGCTAAGAAGCCCATCTGGAGCTTTTTTTGAAATTCAAAGTAGAACTTTTCATGTATAAGTGTATCAGTTGCTACTTCCATTTCAGTGGAAGTTGAGGGATTATTTTTCTGTTACTTCAGAAGGAATATTTTAAAAATTACAGGATGCTATCCATCTACGACAGTAAATTGAGAAAGCCCAGGAAGTACGGGGTAATACTGTACAGCATGTACAGATTTAATGTTTAAAACAGTTTATAAAATCTCGTGTGCTTACCCATTTTATATTTGCCTCTGAAATCCAAAAAGAAAAAACACATCATAACTGACAGCCTGTAAATCTTTTCAAGATTTTCAGTTGATGGTATAAAGTACTGTTAACAATGGTTAGTTTACACAAGTTTTTTAATGAATTTTATAAATCTGATAGAATAAATGGCCCAGAGGAAACCGCCAGTATATACACATCCCCAACGGGCAGCATCAATGCTAGCAATGGGTTCTTGCTGCCAGTGGAGTATGACGTAAGTTACATGACAAAAAAATTAATAATGCTCCTCAGGGACTAGTTTTATGTTAATTTTCCAGAGTTTTTCAGGGGACACTTTATGATCTGAAATGTTCAGCAGATTCAGGAAAAACTTGTTTATGAAGAAATTCCTGTTCTTTTATGTACTGTATTCTGATGGTCTTGTCAAAAAAAGGGAGTGGTAGATGGGGCAGATTTGTAGATAGGAAATACCAGGAGCCATGAATAAGAATTATTGAGCTATGATGTGTAAGGGAGAAATCATATTGACAAGTATTTGTGCCTGATACTTGTTATCATGTGAAGTTTCAATAACCTTCTTTGAAGGTTTTATTTTCTCCTAGCCTGTTTAGTTCAGTTCCTACAATTAAAAACATGTTAACTTTGAATTATAAAAGTATTATTCTAATTTATTATTCTGAAAAAAATGCCTCTCTCCTGAAGAAATGCATGACACCTTTTTAGAAGTAATATTAGAGATTGAATTTCAGGTTTTAATTTGTTGTATTACAGCTATAGGGAATAAATTTCATAAACGGAGAGTTTATTCCTGTGAAATACTTACTCCTTTTCGATCCATCTTTTTCAGCTGTAGTTTAAAAGCATTGAGTTTTTTTAAACATCTAAGTAAATAAATAAATTCCCTCCCCTCAGAGGAATATTACTTTTGTATAACATCGCTTAATTTATATCTCTGTCTTTCTTATTAATTAGTAGGTATACCTGGGACATTCCTGGTTTCTGGGTAGGTTTGCATGTTTGCCCATCACCTCTTAAGGCATCGTGATAAACTTCACTAATCCTACCTCATGAGCAGCACTCATTGCTCATACTTCTGAACAGACTAATAAATATGTATTTCTTTGACATCAGTTCAAACATGAATCATACAGATTTGCACGCACAAATGAGGGCAGGGTTGCTGGATTCTCAGTTTGCCAGTCCCTCCCTCCAGCTGCCCCATATGTACTTATTAAACGTGGGGGAAGGAAAAGCATCTCCTGCGACCAAGGGTTTGCCATATTTTCTTTATTTTTAACAAATACTACAGTAAAGGCAAGAAGAGAGTTTTCATTGTGTACATACCAAATAAGAGATATTTCTAGACAGCCACTAGTTGATCTTTGTTTTTTAAAATGTAAATTCTTATCTTTCTAAGTTCAAGAGCATCTTCTATCTTCCTCGTATTTTCTTCTGAATAGCAGCCACAGCTGTTAAGGAGAATGTGGACAGACTATAAAGTCACCCAGATGTTCGATAGCCCTGAGTTTTAGGTAGAGCCAGTGCCCCTTTTGGTCCCACATCTGCTGCCACCCTTTTTTGCATGCCTGCAGGCGGTCGTCCATGCGTGTGTCTGTGCTCTCCATCCACTGAGTGAAACAGGGTCATCGAGCAGTAGATTTCAGTTCCTGTTCCTTATTTTTATAGAAAGGATTGCTGTGGATCTTCACTTTCCAGAGAGGTGAAGGAATGAAAAATTCTGCATAATATGTAATAAGTAGGAATTTATCCAGGCACAGCAGGTCGCTGGTAGGAGCTAACCTATGCTCCCTAATTCAGGATGATTAATAATTAATGCCAAAAGCGTTAGAGATCTAACTTGAGTGCATTGCTAGTACATACAGAGGGAACATATACCTCCTGTTTTGTTTTGGTTTGGTTTTTTTATACATATATTGTATTTATCTATATCACGAAGAATTCCACATGCTTTACAAGAGTAGGGTGGGCAAATGACTTTTGTCCAAATCTGATTTTATTGACGTGGGGTCATGGGAAAAATCATGTACATTGAGACCCATTCATTCACTAGAGTTTGCCAAATCAGGATCTTATCTGATGATCAGGTATCAAAGTGAATGAACAAAGAATATGGAAGGTGTGGAGCTAAGGGCAGCTATTGCAACCAGCATAGGGGTTTCTCCTGGAGCGTATATCTCCATCAGTGACACCATAAATGATGTGTTGCATGCTAAGCCTTGTAAATTTGTTTTGGGTAAACCTGATTATTTGCTGTATTCAAGGGGCAAATAACCTCTTCCCTTTATACTTGATACATTATTCATACCACCTCTTGGAAATACCTGGTGGCAGTACTAGGAGAGTCAATTACATTTTTTAAAACAAAATCTTCTTATTGTGTTTTTGAAGGGTATGTATTTTTTATAACTGTAATGTGGATGGTCAGTAAGCCATTAGTATTTTTAAAGACAGTGTTTTTCAAGATGCCTACTTTCCTCATGAAAAATGCATGTGTTTTGGTAACATAAATTATCCCTATGCTTCAGTTCAAATTAAAATCCGTTCTGATGATATAGTGAATATTTTAAAAGTCTGTTGTTTGTTCATAAAGAGCTGATGGGAATGATGAGTATACTTTTAAAACCAGCAACAATTTCTGGAATGAAAATCAGATTCCAAGCAGAGGCAAAAGAGCATAGGTTTAAGTGACAACTAGAAGAAGAAAATAATTAAAGACATCTAGGCTAACTAATACAAGAACGTAGTAACACTGACGGTTACATCAGCTTACTCCACGCAACAGTCCGACTGGGTGCTGAGTGGGTAGAAAGCAGCTCAGCAGAAAAGGGTTGGGGGTCCTGGTTGAGAAGTTGAGCTTGATCCAGCAGCCTGCCCTCGGGAGTGAGGGAGGCCAGCCCAGACTGCGCTGGGTTATTGATAACGTAGCTGGTAGGTCAACACGGTGTATCAGCAGAGGCTGAGAAAACTGGGTTTGTTCAGCCTTAGGGAGAGAAGGGGAACGGGAGATCTCATTGCTGCTTCTAGATACCCGATGGGAGGGTGTAGAGAAGATAGAGACAATCTCTTCTTATAACGTGGGAAATTCTGACTTGCTGTAAGGAAAAAATGTTTTGGTTGGGTTGGTGGTCAAACACTGGGACAGGGGCCAGAGTGGCTGTGGGATCACCAACCTTGGAGATGCTCAAAAGCTGACAAGGCAAGGCCCTGAGCAACCTGGTCTCGTTAGACCTGTTTGCAGCACGATTGGGATGAGACTCTTCCAAAGGTCTCTTCTAACCTAAACTGTTCTGCAACTCTGTGATTTCTGTGGTCCAGATGTATTAGAGTCCTTTCTTGCATATTGGCCAGCTCAGATATTTCAGGAAAAAATGTAGATATCTTGCAGCTATGGAATAATCTGATTTCTTACTCAAGACCAGCTGTAACACTTGCAAGTTCCTGCATATTGCTGCTAGGAAAAATCTTCTTACAAGACCACTATGAAAAGAGGAGGAGAAAATAGAGGAGGAAAGGGGAAAGTACGGAGATGAAGCAGAAAGCAGATGAAAATGGTCTACAAGTATTACACGCTGTCATATTCTGCATCTCAGCTGTAACCAGCATTATTCTTTGTTGCAAACATTTCAGTTGGGTGTATGTCAAATGCAAGATTTTCAGCAGGCAATGAAGGAGTGAATCTTGGTAAAAACTAGTCAGAAAGTTGATTAATTTCCATACTAATCCATTCAGGTAGGCTTCCTGGGGTTTCCTCCACCCAAGGTGTTTCATGGTGTCCTGGCAGCCCCCCCCGTGCCTGGGGAACCGCTGGGCTACAGGATAGTGCATCCCCACTCCCGCTTCCACCTTAAATCTGGGAGGCAAAGCGCAGTAAATCCCAATAGTTTTAACTTATACATAAAAAGCAAGATGAATGACATATTCCTACTATTACATATGAAGGTAAATTTTATATTAAAATTACCATCTAATGTAAGAATATGTAATTATTTACAGGATCTTTCCAAATTAAAAATGCTATCAGAGAGACCTTTATTCAGGTGGTAACTGATACCTTCTTGGAAAAATACAGACAACATAAAAATCTCATCCAGTTCAATCGTTTATGTTATTTTAATTTCTTTGTGTTCTTTGTGAGAAGACTGTTTTCAGAGAAGCTTTACAATTTAATTTGCTGACTCCCACACGTGGCACAATGCTATTGCCTCACAAATGCAGCAGGTTAATGTGTAACCTGGAGCAAATCAGACTGTAATAAAAAAATGAAACATTTTGTTTTGCTTGAAACCTAATGCTGTTATCTGAGTTGCCAGTGAGGGTATCAGAATGTCTTCCACTGTCTTTTTACTTTTGTATTAGATTTGCCTCTAGTAAGGGGTTATAAATAAATTTTATATGTTGGTTCCTAGAAATTAATATCTTTTTAAAAGCCTTCTTTCTGCCACCTGGGCTGCAGTCTATGTGAAAATAACTTCTGTAGATCACCGCAACAGCATTTTAATGGTTCCTAGCCTGTAGTTTGCCCAAAACCTTTTAATTCAGAGTTGACATTGTGTTTAGTTGATGGTAACTCTTCTTCTCAATTAGCATGTGTGGCAATCAGGTCAGTGAGAGCAACTCAGTATTCTTCATGCATCCTTCAGTGACCTAATGCTGGAGCTGCATCATGTCCCCTTCTTTCAAGGCAGGTAGTTTTCCTTCTTGCGTTAGCCACAGTAGCAAAGAGCGTTATGAGGAATCCCACCCTAGCCAAGAAGCCTTGCTAATGTAGTCTTGATCGGCAGGACAGCTAGAAGAGAGCGCTTGAGTCATCACATTTAGCCCTTTGCAGAGACAATCCAGAAGTGCCCCCACACCACCACTGCATTTTCCAGCACCCTTTAATAAACTTAAAACATGCTGTAAAGGGCAGAGGCTGCATCTGTATTTTGGTCCAGGAAGAAAGAAGACGACACTAAAGATCCTCTCTGTAGTTGCAGAGCACTTGTCCACGTAACTTCTAGACGATCATATGGTTGGTCATTGTACAGAAGAATTTAATGCTCCTCTCCATGACGCTCCTTGGTGGTTTGAGCTGGTAGGAGAATTTCTCTGTGGCTCTAGATGTCGTCCTGTGGCTCCCAGCAGGGCACGCTTACCAGCTCCTAAAAATGTAATGGTCCTGAGTGCAATTGCGCTTTTGACATCCGTACTGTGGAGGGGGGCAAAATGCTCTTCTTTGCTCCCCGCAGAGCATTATCTTCCTTCCCCATGCAGACCTAAGTAATCTGGTGTTCTCTAGAAGGCCAGCTTAATAGGCGCTTATGTCCAGAACTACCGTCATTGGCCTTGCCATGCTTACACATTGCCAAATCTTGCTGGATTTGGACCGTTAATATAAAATTTTGGAAACCATCTCAAAGGAAAAAGACACACTTCCATAGCTGCATTGCCTGTTATGCATGGTTTAAAAATGAAATACAAGAACTGGGAGTTTTTTAGCATAAGCATTATCAGTAGTTGGGGAAAAAGAAACCTGAATACATTTAATTCTTGTTTTTGAAAATTTGCAGTCAAGTGGAAAAATAAAATCCTAGAGGGGGTATTAAGTGACTGCTGTCAAATACTGCTGCATACAAAAAACGAGAGGGTATTGCTATAGAAGTATGCTATCACCTTGCTATTTTAAAAAGCAGTCCCTCATTTTAATAAATGTTGCAACTATGACAGTGGACAGAGTCGTTTCAGTCTAGCAAGGGGCTTAGTTTGCACCTCTTCCCCCAGAAGAAGGGCTGCCATGAGAATGTTTCAAGGTCTTAAAGTGTCACAAGTCTGACATGGGTGGTGTTCCTTTTTGGCATAAAGCAAGGAACAGAGTTTATTGACTCTCCTTTCATGGCTGTGAGCCACTGCATATAGATGATTGCCCGGGTTCGTGCTTATGGTAGGCCAGGCTGAGTCCTCAACTGTGCCAGAAGGGACAGTCGCGTCATGGTCAGCCATGCCACAGCTGATCCAGTAGAAAATTAACTTGCAAAACAAACAAAAATATCTATTTCTGTGCAGCTCAACAAAGTGAACTGCTCAGCCAGCAGCAGGAAGGAGAGGGCTGAAACCACACCCTGTCCTCCATATTTTGGCACCTAAAGTGGACAGTTTTGTGATTCCACCCATGTTGACCTACCTGAGCTGGGCTGATTTAAAGGCATTTTAGGTACTGCTTGTGCTGTATGAACTAACTGGCAAGGCATTTACCGGGCATCTGTGATTTCTGCTAGGCTTAGTGCTTCTGCAGCGCTTGGTTCGAGCAGCACTGGGTTGCTCACAGCCAGTGCATTCGTGCCCAGGTGAACGGCAGTGCAGAGGAGACTTCAATGGCTGTGAATAAAACCTGCAAATCTAGCAAAGGAGGGAACCCTGACAATAGTAGCTGTTGACTCTACAGCAATATATGGGGGAAATGCAAGAGTCTGCTTTACCTGGAGTCATTGCCACAGCTGTAAGGACAAGTTTTGTAAAGTGCCCGAAGTCCCATGATGAGGAGGTCCTACAAGCTCAGCCCTAGATCAGACCAGGGACTTGTCTTCTTTCTCTCTCCTTAGGTCTTATATTTCCTTTATATCAATTAAAATTTTGTAGAATTGCAGTTTTTCAAATGTTTCATCCCTAGTATCTTACGGATTACATTGCTGCCTCACTGAGTTGCGTTTAACAGTAAGCTGCGGAAAGTGAAGTTTCTTTTTCGTCTTCATGTTTTGTTTTAATTCAAGTTTTGATATCTGAATGTTGTGCATATTAAGCTTTGGTCTAGCAGAAAGATTCATGACTGTATCTTGATTGTATTGAGAACTATGATTTTATCCATATTGTATAATGCAATGCCATGGACAATGCAGTAGCTTCATGAAAAAGTAATTATAGCACATATGTACAAAAATGAAGGCATATTCTGCCATCTCTTCTGGAAGCTCCTTGATGTACATTGAGGCTGGAGGCCCTCATTTTGGCAGTTGACTTCCTTATGGTTTTAGCACTGTGATATTAATTCCAATACATGCCAGTTCCTTATTTTGTTTTGCATTTCTTTTGATTAGAATGAGGGGAAAACAGACATCAGCTCTGAAGGATTTCTTAAAAAAAAACCCCAAACCCAATTCAGATTTTCACTGGAGACTCCTGGGTAAATCTAGCTACTGCTGCTGCTCAACAGTGTATTTTTATCTGAGAGCTCTGTCTCTGCAGGTAGCTGCGGGGGGTAGGCACTGTAATACAGGTTTTATGGTTTCCTGGTGGAATCCCACTGAATCTCACAAGCCGCTTCCCGTCAGCAAATTCCCCATTCAGCAGTCTCCATTGCAGGCATTTGGAGAGATCATCTGAACGCTTTTTATTTACCAAGCGTATTAAAACGCCCACGCAGATGTCACTGTGGGTTTCTCGGTGAACACTGTATTTAAAATGTTTAGACTGTGCGTTACTTGACTGATGGGGTGCAAATGGCTCATTTTCAGCCATTGTTTCTACTGGTTAGACTGTACCAGTTACTTTTTTAAAACTTCAGAGGCGGTAAACAAAGATGCAAGGATATTATTGAGTGGTTTTTATAGGATGGATCTAACTGCTCTCTCTGCTCAATGGCTGTGTTCGGCGTTGCGATGGACACGCAAGCTGATCTTCTCACCACTGACTAGTGCTATCAAATGTACCAAATGTGACGGGACTAGCGCTGGGCCATAATGATGAATAATTATGAATCTGTTTTAAATTGCATTAACTGATAGACTAAAACTTCATTTGAAAGGGGATGTTGAACTTACCCGCAGGCTGGATTTCCTCAGCAAACCTCCCCTCCCAATGCACCGCCCACCACTTGGGCATACTCCTCTTTGCAGACTTGGGACTGGTAATTTCAAACACCTTTTTCCAAGCAAATGAAGTGCTCGGAGGTATGTATCAAATGGGAGGAAAAAGCTGTAGGTGTTCACCTGAAGCTTGCCCCCAGCTTTTTCTCTCTCTGGAAGATTTAACTATTTCTGGAGCATCTGCAGAACTGCATCTCCCCTCCACATTGCCTGTAGCCCAGCATTATTGCTCACTGCTGCTTCTCCTTTGGGCTGAGGGTTTAATGACTTGCTGTTCTTCGGATCCAAACCTCTCTCCTCGGAAAACTGGCCGGTGGTTCTCCTGGCAATTGGGAGGTGGAGATTTTCCAACAACTGCTTCGCCTCTTGCTTCTCCCAAGCACTGCTGGTATTCCCTTAGAGCTACATATCTGTGACAACTGCTTATTTTCCCCATGCTCTTCCCAAATACTTCCCTTGATTTATCTCTGTTGAAGACTACCGCGGTTCCTTTTTTGCCGAACCACCACTACACATTGCTTAACATTATTAGCAGTGCTGCTATCTTTAAAATTAAAACTTCTAAGGACATTGATCCTTGTTTCTTTCTGAAGAGCAGTGGAGTATAGAAATAAAAGTTTGATTTTTTTTCTTGACCCGGGGATGTCTAGGCACCAGTCTGGCCTTATGATCCTTAACGATGTTTTCTACTGCTTTATTTTTGTTGCAGTAACAGAGATAAAAAGTTTATGGTTCTGCAGAGAAAATCCTTCTTTTGTACAATCTTATAGTGTTCCGACCTCAGAATTTACTGATTAGGCATCAAATACAGTAGTCAAAGCCAGAAAAAATTGTTTCAGAGGTCTGTAAGCTTTAATTTGATTCCCTTTTGAATTGGCTCGATGTACTGAATCCTTGCTCAAGTCAAGTCCATTCTTTCTTCTTATATGATCTGTGTATGCTCATGAAAAATAAATATGAACAGTAAAAGAGCTCTGGATTTTTGTAAGTATCTTGCTCAGAATAATAATGCAGTACCATGAATTCAAGAGCAGCAGGGACATTTGGGAAAGTTTCACAATACACTGATAAAGTCTTTAGTTTTTCATTTCATAACTCTCATTAGGTGCTGCTTTGGAAAATATTTTGTTACTATAAACTATTCAACAGATTTTTTTTTCCTCCTGTTTAAGTATTCGTGTATTTGTGCTGTAAAGATTTAAAGTAAGGATGTGGGAGAGGGCAGGAGGAGCCAGCCCAAACCTTTTTCTTTCAGTTTGCATCCGGTCAGCCTCTGGTGATCACGTTTTATGACTGCCTGGCAGAAGCAGATGGATCATACGCAGGACAGCTTCGGGCAGGTGCTTGTCTCGGAAAAAGTGCTTTTTAAAAATTGGTCTTATGTGACTAGCTCAGTCATTGAACCCTATAGGAATTAAGTTACTTTGGAATTCTTTTTTTTAATTTGTGCTTGCAAAGCAATAGGGCATCAGTAGCTCAGGCTGTGCTCTGGGTTGCTGCAGCTGGATTGCTCTTCCACCCAACCCAAGCATCTAAATCGAGCTCAGGTTCAGCTGCTGGCTGTGGGACTCGACAGGGAGAGAAAAAGGCAAACTCCCTTCATGTACAAAAGTATTTTTTGCATTTCTGAATATCATGGCTCTGATCTCTGACCTCTGGCCAAGGCTAAACAGAGGTTGGCCACATTCAGGAAAGCTGAAATCCTGTGAAAAACCACCTAATAGCTTTGTACCCTGTCAACTTGCAGAGCACTTCTTTTGGTAAGGCTAAGTCAAATGAGTTTCCACCACTTCTTTTTCAACTGTCTTAACTAATGCCAACATCTTATGAATTCTTATATATTTCTGAGCTGTTATTAAATAGGACTCCCATAAGTTCTGGCTGTGTTCATAGATATTGTCCTAGTGAGCGGCTGCGTGGTGCTTAGTTGCTGGCTGGGGTTAAACCACGACAATATTAAGTGAATTTTATATGCAGTGCACATTCGGATGGTTAATTTTTATTCCAATAAACCGGTTCCACACCTTACATCAGCTTGCATCATTGTGCAGTTCCAGATGTTCTGTCTATTAAATTTATGTTTGCATGTAATGCGTAAAAGTTTATTGTAAGAAAGAAAGTGTTGTTTAATTCTTGTTTTATCTCACACCTTCCAGTTCACATTAAATTATTAGTTTACATATTACTTTGCTGCAATGGAAAAGAGCTCTGCTTCGTGATAAAAGAGTCGAGTCTAATTTTAAAGAGTTATGTATTTGCTGCTGCTGTCATTTTGATGCTTTCCTAGTATGTGATTTTCGTATTTTTCTATTACTCATGTTTGAAATAATGAATGTTAATGCCCATAAATTGTCACAAACAAAAAATAGAAAAGGTTACAGATTATTATTGCATTTGCTTGACTAAAGATTTTTTTCCAAGATTTAACTTAGAATACCTTTTAATATTGTTAAAGTGTGGCTATAGCGAATTGCCTTTCTAGTTTTCAAGGATTATCTGATTAGAGTGTAGTGAGCTGATCCCTGTCTTGAAGCCTGCCATCACTGGCGTTGTGGCTTGGGCAAGTTGATCTCCGTGCCTTGGGAAGATATATGGGGAGATGTGCGCAGGTAGTGTTGCGTTAAAGCATAAAGAAGTTTGGCAGAAAATAAACTCCCTTGCATTCCAGCTTGTCCTCAGATATCAGAGGGGCTGGGGGTGGCCAGGCTTAGATTCTGAGTGATGTCCAATTCAGCACTATAAGTCCGGTCGCGTTCAATATATTGAACTATCACAATTACAGATGCACTAATAGTGCACTGTACTTTCGATTTAGTCGTGTTCAATGAACTATCATGGCCAGACTTAAGGAGTTTGGTTGCGTTCAATGCGAACGCTCACAGCTAGATTTTAATGAATAGTACAGTTTATTAAAGCAACAGTACAGGTTCTTTTGGATTGCTGGTGATAAATACACTGTCTGCAAAGCACGTGCAAATAATAATACAGTCGACTACAAGCACACTGAATTATGGAAAAACTCTATAGAGATTTCTAAGTTTCCCAGGGAAGCACTCGGTACAGCTGAGGGTTGGAATCTCACCCAACAGGCGTCCCTGGCGGGGGGAATAAAAGAGAGGTTCAGCCTGTCAGCTGATCCCAGAAATCAGTGATGTCCTCCTGACTTGTCTATGATGGTGTCTTCCCTAGCATTCCTCCTCTCTTAAGCCATTTTATACTATTTTCTTATTTTTACGTGGAGCTTGAGTGACTCTAGTCATACATACCTTTATTAGGATTGGTGTAAAATCTCCTCACTTTACTTCTAAAGGTATAAACTAGAGAAATTGAGAGCCCATGCTCAGTAAGGAGTGGTCGCACCTTGGAGCTGGGTAGCCTTTGGGATGGAGGTGTGTTTTGGTATTATAATGTGATTACAATGAGTGAATTTCACCCAGAGGACATGATTTAGCGTGTCACTACTCCAGAAGTGGGCACTTATGATATAAATCAGAAGTAGGGCAGTAGGTTGACAAAACTCCCATTATTTCACCTCCTTGCTTCAGTGGATTCAATGCAGGGACCTACCGTTCTTGTTTCTATCATTCCAGTTCCCATCCCTGTGATGATATTGCAGAGCCTGGCCGTGGTGTTTCTGCTCTGCTCCACCCTCCGTGTTGTTTCTCAGAGTCAGCAAACCAAGCTCCCCTGGTGTTGCTAACATCTAAGGTTGCAGGCTGTGTTGCTTAGGGAATTACTATGGAACAGATTCCTTGCATATCCACTGCATTCCGCCCTGGAGGTTTATCTTCTCTTAAGAGGCGGGCGTATCAATAAGTCAGCTCCAGCAATCATTCCACAGGTAGTCCACAAGGAAGGTGCATCTTGCTGTCTCCAGCTCTTTATGGACCTCTCTCCCAAGGAACAGTTTGGGCATACTGGCCTGACCAGTGGGTCTCCAGCTCCAGGCTTGGGATTCCCTGCTAGGAAACTGCATCTCTGTCCCAAGCATGGGTAGCTGCCAAATTCAACGGGATTCATGTGTTAAGCTTTCCTGCAAGGGGCTGCCAGATTGGAGAAGCCTAATTTGTGGATCCCAACAGGTTGGGGTGGGAACTAGGTACAGTGGTAAGTAAGCCTGTGGACTCTTGGATAGATGCAAAAATAGAATATTAGGCATGTGAATAACCTTACTGGTGAAAGAGAAATTGCATATTGGTGGATTTGTGGGGATCATTTGCTCGGAGTTGATTCTTCTGAATTTCCATGCAATTTTGGATCTGTCCTTAGTAATTTTTTTTAATATTCTTATTACATTTCAGTATTAAAGCATTACAGTTTGGCAGCATTTTATTTATACTGAATTTTTAGCTTTGTAAAATTCATAATGAATTCATAATGAGTTACCAGGACAATTAGCAAAAACGGGGCTTTAAAACGATTAGCGTGTGTAGCACATGGAAGAAGATCTATTTCATGTGAGTGGTGGTGAAGTTGGGCTTGTTGAGTTAAATTTTCAACAGTAGAACTGGTTTTTTTATTAACAAGTATTATCATAGCTCCAATGTCCCTTACTTATGCCAAGTGGCGTGCTGGTGACATGTAACCAGTTATGTTTAATTATTTGTTAGCAAAACATGAGTTTATCCTAGCAGTTATCTTCAGCCAGATCTCCCAACTTCTGAGAGATCAGTCCCTAACTTTTTAGTCTTTCTGGGACAGATTTCCAGATATTCTAAAAAGATCTCATTGAAGTCAAAGGCAATTAGACATACCGGCTTCCCTCAGATAAAGAAAGAGTTAAAAATTGGTGCACCATGAGAAGGATATAGCTGAAAGCACAATAAATTACTCTTTTCAGTTTTGAAAGCAGTGAGTGCAGGGAGGAGAAAATTCATAATGAAAAAGTTGGAATAAAATACATATTAAGCTGTTTTTTTTAAACAAGCTGAATTATTCATGTGAAACTGAAATCCCACGGAGGGGCTACTGTGAGATTAATAACCCACTCAGCCTTGTTAATGTCACTCGAAGCTCCCTCGGTAGAATTACTGTCATGTACAATTAGACTAACATTAATCTATATGTTACTGTTTTCTTTAGCAGAAATGACATTCAACTTGTTTGTTTCTGAATCTATTAACTAGATACAATTTTCAGCTAATATCAAACATAACAGTTCTCAGTTGCTCTTCAAATAAAAAATATATATATATATTCACTGGCCTAGAAACCATTTTGTCCAATTCTTGTGTCTAAACATACCAACACAGGAGGCTAATGTCTTCCAGATGTGCTTCTCACATTGGGGACTTAGAGAAAAATCAGGTTCAGTCCAAGTTTCCATTCTCCAAAGTTCAGGAACAAATACATCTTGCAACTGAGACTGCTCACCACTGGAAATGCTCTTTTGAGCTGTGAAGCCTCATAGGTTTTCAGATGTTCACGTTTAAGATTTTGGTGGAGCTTTTGATTCACCACAGAAAAATTGGCCGGTATCCATGTGTAACATGATGCAAGAACAGAGGCAACCGTAGTTGCTTAATCTTATTGACACAGACTGGTCTTGTTGCTCTGTGCTCCCAATGAGGGATGGTTCCGTGGTCCATATCGCCTTCCACTACATTTAGGCATATTGATGACTTTGTTTGACATACGACATGACTTACCGTCTTTGTCATCCATAATGTTAAGTCATCTGTTGCAGAACAGAATCGGCTATACCCTAGAGTTTGGAGGAATGAAAAACATTAAGAAGCTCAGCTTCCCATCATTCAAAACAAGATAGTTTTCACACCAGCTGCTTCCCGGTATATGTATTTTCTGTGACAACTGGGGCAATTTTCTGTCTCAGCAGGTAGATTGTCTCTTTGCAGTATGTCGAGCTGTATACAGCCGTTGTTTAGGAGGAGCTGAAGAGACAGAGGCATGATATTAGGATCCAACACAACTCTAAGTAAGTGGATCTTTTCTCTCTGAACAGTAGGGGTTGAGCTGCACTTCTAATGAAGCATTTCTTAGGCAGACAGAGAAGTGTCATTTATCAGCCGTGAATTGCCTCATTTAGGGGACTAGATCCATCTCTGAATTTTCTGCTGTTGTATCAGTTGCTTTCAGAATAGAGAGAGAATTTAATATCTAACCTGCTCTTTGGGGAAAAGTAGCAATATATTACATACTGCAGCAATAATTTGTATTTCAGCCGGCCGGTCTTCCTGCAGCTGGAAACATGTGGCTGGGGGTATATGTGTAACACCCATATGATCACACCTTGACATTTGAAAAGGTCATCACTTTTGAGTTAACTACCACTTCTTGCTTCAAGCAGTGAGATCCTAACATGCTGTACATACAAGAGTATTGTAACATGAATGGAGAAGGACGTTTCATGAATGCCTGTTTATGATGATTGCAGACCGTGCTAAATCTGCGTAGCTTTGCTGCGATTCAGGGTTGTTTATTTGCCGTCAATCGTAAAAACATTGGTAACAGTTCCGTCGTGATACATTACTCTTCAATTGCTGCATGAATAATAGAGAAACACCAAAAATACAGAAGATGTTGGGTTGCACGTGGTCTCTGTTGGAGCCCTTTCTTTCAAAGGAAGGTGCAAAGCACAACTGACTGAAGAAAGGAGAGGATGTATTCTTCTCAAATCAACTTAAATAGAAAGGCAAGTAATGCTTATCTTGCAGGGAGTCACTTCAGTCCACAAAGTAGGAAACCTTGCTCAGTCTGACCCTACCTATGGTGTTTGTAATGTCAATGTAATTCTAAATCCTGGTCTTTAATAGGACAAGGTTCTGTAGAAGTAAGAGAAGATGGCCTCCTAGCTGTCCATCAGATTTCTTTCAAGGCTGTCTGTGTTAACTTGTATATTATGGTAGTTTTAGTCATCTGAAACAGTTTCTTACTTACAGAAGCAGTAGACTCTATACCTTTTCCAAGTAGACTACAGTAGGATCTTCAACAGGATGTTCGTCATCTTCTTTTCCCCGTAATGATGTTTTCTGCCCCAAAGGCTGTTTATATATTGTCCTAAATGTATGACAGAACTAATTCCTGGTTAATAGAAATACCAGATTTACTGCTGTTTGTGGTAGTATGTGGGGGTCATCTGTGAAAACACACATACCTCCCAAATCCAAAACACGACAATCTTACTTTGCTGACTCAGGAGCAGTATCTACATACACACGACTATTTGCTTGTGATAACATGAGGTGAAATTTTGCCTCAAGTCTTTTTCTCCTCTTGCCTTCCCTGCCTCCCATTACTTAATATTCTCTTTTTTCCCCCAGTACTTCCCCTGTAAATGACCCTACCATAGACTGCCCACTCAAGTCTAAAAGACTATCTGCTTCTGATTTTGTGTGAATCATTTAAGGGCATATGTTCCAGTTACAGCGCATTCATTTCCTTTTAAAGTATAGTCTGGACACATAAGAAAATATAGTATTTCAGTACAGAGCTTCACATTTTCAGATGGGGATTCGTCTGTATCGACTCTTCTCAGTAACTGCGATTCTTCTTGGGACAGTGCTTTGGTCATGAGATTAAAACTCTGTTTCAGCAAGGAACTTAAGCACATATTCAACGTTAAGCACAATAATCTTTATCCATAAAAGCATTCAAATTCCATTCCCTGTGATTTACCTCTGTTTCTTCAACTGATTGAACTCACAAGTGTCATGACGCTTCCTTTTATTGAAACTCACTCTATTCATTGTGGAAAAAACCCTGCAGTGTAATGTTTAATCAAAAAGACATGATGGTCAGAGAATAAATCTTTCTTATTTTAAAACATTTATACAAGGAAAAGGAAAATCTATCAGAAGCGAGAGAATCTCCAGAGAATGGCAAATACAAGTTAAGGGCTGTGAAACAGTTTCACTCCTGCGTTCAGTTTTGCTGTATGAAAACACAAGGTTATAATTTTGTAAATCTTGGTTTTAATAATCCATTTCCCGAAGTAGCCTAGTAGTAGAATTTAACAGAAATAATGTTTTGATAATCTGTTCAGTGCATAGCAAAAATACCCTATTATTTATAAAAGTATAAAAATTAACAATAGAATTAGAGAATGATATAAAATTACAGATTTATAGAATAAATAATTCTTTAATTCTTTAAAACTTCTTAGGAAAAAATATCGGCTTTACAGTAGAATTTAATAGATAATTCTTTTCCATTTATCTTTTCAATTAATTTTTTTGTAGAATTCAATTGGCATCTTTTTAATTGAAATGATTTAGAGATTTTCTACAGTAAAAACACCAAGGAATCATAAGCAGAATAGAACTGGCCAGTATATTTTTAAACTAAACTCTTCAGTTCCTTTTAACTAAGTTCCTCAGGCCATATTTATATTTTAGTGAAAGAATCTACCTACTTTCTGTGACTACAGGATTTTCATTCTTGAACTATTTTCATGTTGTGGATGTTTGTTAAGAGTGTAGCACTGGGACTGCAGTAACAAATACACGCTTTTACCTTTGGTTCTGCTGGGAAAAGTAGTGCTGGTGAAAATCCAGAGTAGTTTAGTTTTTGGGCCATTCTGTATTCTGACTCCTGGTCAGTTATATCATAGAATAGAATCATTGAGGTTGGAAAAGACCTTTAAGATCAACGAGTCGAACCGCTAACCTCGCACTGCCAAGTCCACCACTAACCCATGTCCCTAAGCACCACATCTACGCGTCTTTTAAATACCTCCAGGGTGGTGACTCAACCACCTCCCTGGGCAGCCTGTTCCAATGCTTGATAGCCCTTTCCGTGAAAAAATGTTTCCTATATCCAGTCTGCGCCTCCCTTGGTGCACCCTGAAGCCGTTTCTGTATGTTTATGAATATAAAGATTTGGAAAGTGGACGTTGTGAAGACCAGGACACACGTGTTTCTTGATCCCGCTGGCTGAAGCAACCACACCAGCTCTTGCCAACACTTGTACAAGTGGATCTCTGGTAGTCCAGTGTCTTACTGGGGTATGAGAAAGGATTTTGCTCCTGACTACAAAAGCTCTATAGCTAAGCCAATCAATATTATGTTGAGTTTTATACAGTAGTTTATTGTAGAGCAAACAGTATTTGGCTAAAAGTCAGTGCTAACAATAGTGCTTTGTACTAGAGCCCGACTGACAAGGTATGTGCGGGTGGTGGTACTTGATGGTGCTTCAGCCTTTGTGGCCAAATGTTGTTTACAACAGGCACTAACAGCAGCATGTTGATGGTTATTCAAGGTTTTAAAGTCTCCTAAATGAATAAATGTTAGCTCTTGATTGTTTCAGTTTTGTTTGTCACTTAAAGGTTTTCTTTCAATCCTGGTGCAGAGTATAGCTAAATCCAAATCTACCAAATTCTTTTAAATGGGCAAACAATTATATTTTTTAGTGTAATTCAATGGGTTTATTGTTTTGGTTGATACGAAGACTTACTACTCCAATAATTGAGATAAGTGCATTTTCATTGTGTTCTATTGCTAATAAAATAGTTGCAATTTAACATCTTGCTGGCTAAAAATAGCTAGACCTTGGGCCTAATTACAGAGTTTTCTTTTGCTTAAGATGGTGTGCGATGGAGGTTGAAAGGGTTTGTTTCCAAGGAAACAAATGCACTGCACTTGCCTTGCATCAAACGTTTCCAGTAAGAAAATGCCATAACCAGGCTCCCGGGAGAGAAAAGTGTCGGGGGGCAACGGTGGCCCGCGCGGAGCCTTTTTCTAAAAACATCTGGGTTCATGTTTTCCTGAAAGTGGGAGCGTATTTCTCAAACTGCTATTTGGGTGCATGAAAAAAGCGGTGTAGTGTCAGCATCCTAATTCTGGCGTCTCAGGCTTTGTCACCCCGGCTCAGCGGGGTTTCTTTTGTGCAGGTGTCAGTAGTGCTCTTGAAAAAATATGCGGTGCTATAGGAACATCCTTTACGGTTAAAATAATACACCTGCTATTTTATATTACAGCTCTACTTTTCCATGTAACTTTTATTTTCCATATTAGATAAAGAAAGTCAACATATTTTGAGTAGACATATTTTTGGCGTTTTTATGTGTCGCTACTCTCAGGTGTCACATAACACCTGCGATGTGAAAAAGGGCTGAGGAGTGCAGAGGGGAGATGCTTCCCCATTTCTTGCCCTTTTATCTGAAATTTGGTTTTGTCAGGGAAATGGGAGCAATAAAAAATGGTTTGAAAGTCGTAGTAATGGGCAAAGAAATTGGAAAGAGTCCAGATGCCAAAGTCCAAAAGTTTTGTGTGTGTGTGTGTATGGTCCGCCCCCCACCCCCCCCACCCCCAAACCTGGAAACATTTAGGAAGAGCATACCGTGTCCCTCTTCCTGAGTTAGTGATATTTAGAGGGTAGGGAACGTAAGTGATAAGGAGTAACAGTTAAATATATACACTCACGATGCCAGGCTGCGACGTGGACTATTCTGAGATGCATGAGTAAGTCTCTCGAAGGACTTAAACCTCTTCATGAAATCTGTTCTGGGAATAGTATTTTTTCATCATATACCATAGGTCATCTAGAAAGCCAGGCAAGAGCAGTCCATAGAAAACATCACTGAGGACGGTGGGAAAGGCTCTTCTAAGGGGCACCTCTCTGCCAAGAGAGGCAGATTTTGTGCAGAACAAGTCTGTCCTTCCTACCAGATCCTGGACTAGATAGGACTGAAATATCTCATTTCAGCCCTGGCGTCTTTAGAAACCATGTGTTTCTACCTACAGTGTTGAACTGCCTGGTCAAGCTAGATTAATGAGCTTTATCTATTTGAAATTAATATGTTTGCATTAAATTATGTGCAATGTCATTTCTCTTTCAAAACGTTGTTACAATGCCAAACCTCAGTAAAATAGACGTATGTTTTCTGCGGGTCTTTGGCAGAGCTTGCACTCTTGAATAGCAAGATCCCCAGTTTCCTGCAAAGCCTTTGCTGGCAAAGCTCAGAAATTTCACCTAGCTCAGAAAGAGTGATGCTTTGGGGATTGGTAAATCCCCAGTCTAATCCCCTGGGAGAAGCAGTGCTTCCAGCAATGGCGGGAGAGGTGTGTGGGTGCTGTAACACACACCGGCATCGCCCAAGGCTGCCGAACCCTGGGAGTTGGATGCTTTTACACTGCTGGTAATAATGGCAGGAAAAAGAGCATCATCTGGGCGAACACCTTCTGTACTGCTGCGTGATATAAACCCCTCCGGTGCACCTCTCAATGACAGGGGGGTACATGCGCTCACGTGAAGCCGATCCTCATGACGCTGTCTTTGAAAGTGCTTTGCCTGGAACCAAAGTAGGTATTCCCTCAAATTCCATCAGGGTATACCTGTTCTCTAATTAGGTTCAACCCAGGCAATAAACTTAGAAAATAAAAAAATAATAATGACTTTAAGAAGTCCTTTCCCTCTGCATTTCTTTATGTCCATTGTTTCTGTTTTGCAAAGCTGATTTCCCACTGGGGAAGATGGGAACATGAGGGAGATGGATTTCTGACGTATGTACCTTGAGAATAATGGTTCTGTGTATTCAGTGAGAACAAAATATAATAGTTAGTTATGTTAAGTGACAAGATGTGTTGCTAAATACACGGGAAGAGCAGGTTTGCAAAGAGCACATCATTTTTATTCAGTCCCATTTCAGCTCATCTGTCTTGCTGCTGCACTGCATTTGAGATCTCTGCAAAGTGATCCCGATGGAAAGTATTTGGATGGATGTTTAAATGTCCATCTAGCTCATACATACATTAGTTTAATGGCCACAAGACAGCAGAAGTGTTTGTAAGAGATGAGGATTGTATAAAAACAGTAAATGTGGCCATGAAGCTGTTCTCTCCTTGATACAGCTTCCAAGTGTGTTTCTTCAAGTTCGCTAACCTTTTTGTTAAACTATAGTTAATATTCTCTTGTTTTCACCTTGCTTGGCCACTGAAGGATTTGAGTGGGGTTCCCCATGCTCCCCATGCTTAGGGGTTTGCAGTTTTACAGGAACAGAGACTACAGCTCAGCCAATATAGCAAAAAAGGAGAAAATGTCCTGCGCTCAACACACCACCACCACTTCTTTCATGCCCTCAAGTGAAGGAGATTTAAAACCAGAGACCAGCAGTGCCAGGAGCACTGAGAGGAGGTAGAAGTACCCACAGCACGTCTAAGCCACCCTGGAGCTCACCCACCTTGGACCTGGTTCAGAGCAAATTATTGCCATGTGCTGTATGTATTTCACAGTGTGCTGCGCTCTGTGACAGGCATTTAATGACAAAGCATGACTTACTTTGTAGAGCTAACTCTGGGAAATGTTCTGGGATAATGATGGCACATTCACTGTTTTCAAATTATTTAAAAATTATCACTGTTCTGATTTTTCACAGTTTTAGCATGCCAAAATCTCCTGGCTTGGATGAATGCGTAGAGACATGTATTATTCTGCTGCTGGAAGTTAAAATGAGAGTGATTTCAATAGGAAAAAATATCTATTGTCAATATAAGTTACTTCTTTGTTACAGAAACATAATATATCATTGAGAGGGAAGTTTCAATATGCCAAGGAAATGATGTATTAAACAAAATCTTAACACTGGTAAGTTTTGCAATATTGTTTTAGCTTTTTTAGTTTTCAGAAGGAGTCTGAGAAACTGAAGATTTCCTACAGGGTTCGAGATACTGTATTATCTTCTTTAGAGTGAAAATCAGGGATTGTAATATTTGTTAAAGGTAGGTGAAGAGCCTTGTTCCTAGCCTTGTAGGTAAGAGCCTTCTCTCTGTCCTGCCCCGGATGGTTGCACTCAGTATTTGACTGCTGTAAGGATGTGATACCTGGAGATGGGTGCAGTGGTGACAGGCTGTGCTGGGACCAGCCTGTGTTCAGAAGCTGGTGGTGGCCATTTCACGTCCAAACAAGTGCTAAGTGGTAAATTTGCAAAGATTCGGAAGCTTCTCCTCTTGGGGTTCACTTGGCATCACCATGGCCATGGCCAGGGGTGGATGTAAAATACTTGCTTGCAAGTGAGGAAGCATATGGAGAATGTGATTGAATTTTCCTGTCTGTTCTGGGGCTTCCTCCCTGTCACAAAATCAGATGTAATAGAAAATATTTTAAAATATTTTTGTGCAGATGGATTTGTACTCAAAGGAAATTGAGAGCATGATGGGAGTTAACATTACGGGAGAGAGCAGAAAGGAGCAATCTGAGTGCCTGAGGAAACTGCTGCTTTCCCTCGTCTCCTGTCACGAAATAGCTCCTTAAGTACTGCACTCCGAAATTGTCATCTGCTTGTTTTAACACAAAATGCCATCATGTAAAAATACCCCTTCTTCAGTCAAGGAGATACGAAAGCTAATGCTCTCAAAAGCTACAGCTTAAAGGGTTGAAGACATGAAAAAAAAAAAGAAAAAAGCATTGAGGGTTATAAGTCATAATATTATGACCTATGTTAAAGAGGGAATTATTTTTTTCACGTATAAATCAGTGCTGTAGGTGAGGCCTAGGGAAGCCAGCAAAGCTCGTTGCTGCTGAGTGCCTTCCCACCCGCCGCCCTGGTCCTCGTACTTTATCACGTCTAGAAATCCGGTCCTTTACGTAGGTATCTAAATTCGAGTCCAGCTTTAGAGTCTGAAAACACCAGGGCCACGTCAGAGCCCAGGGCTGTGTTTGTGGGGGTTTATTACTCATCCAGAAGACGTCCAGCCTGGTGTGGGGCTCAGATTTTCATCCTGGCCTGCAGCAGGGAGTGGGAAGATGGAAGAGCGTGCCGGCGTCAGGCATTCGTTCGGCATCTGCTTTTCCAGATGGCTCCACCGATGGCGGGGGGACCCAGAGTCACGGCGTGGAAAGCTTGGGAAGCCTCACAATGCTTGATACATTACCGCCTAACTACTCTGAGATGCCTCATCTCTAATTATTAGTCTGCTTACAGGTGATAATATTCTGATATGCAAGGAATTACAGCACTTTTTCTCTGTTACTTCATTTAGTTTCATCCAGAAAGCAGCTGTCAGTGTTTCTTCCCTAACCGAGGTAGTACAGCAACTGCGTGTCCAAAGAAGTGGAGCATCGAGAGCAAACAAATGTCGTCTTAGGCACAGAGCCTAAGTTTCTGGTAGTTTCTGTATCCATCAGATAAATGATGCTTGGTTTTGGTTTAGTCACTTCGCGTGCTGCGGTGGGAACTTGCATCCCCTGCAGCATCTCTTCCACAAATTGGTTTGCGAAAGCTTTAGAGGTTGGAAGTAGCCAAAGTGGAACATAAAATTAAAGCTCCCTAAAGATGCAGTAAAACTCAAAATATAATCCAGATGGAAACCTGTTCAATGCATGCACTTCTTCTGTATACGGCACATTCCCAGCTTTCAGATTTTGATGTGCTCTCACCAAAAATGTGCATTCTAAAGATGTCATCATATATGCTGTTGACATAAAATAGATAAAAACTCTCCCACTAATTAATTGCAAGCTAAGTCAGTACTAAGACCCCTTGGAGATTGTTTTGAAGAACGTGGCACTTGGTATTCACAAACCAGCTGCTGTTGTTGATTCATTATGTTATTTTCTGTTGGAAACTTTTCAGAAACGTTCGCTGGGAGGTTGCAGGATCGAGTATCAGCAAGCTGATTTTCCCTTTTTTTTCCCCTTTGTTTAGTTTCCTCTGTTTTTTGTACAGGCTCTTTCTGACTCTCTCCCACTTTACCCACACCAGTCTGGTACATTGTTGTGGCTCACTGGGCTGCGGTACAATGTAAGAGCTGGGTCCTGCATGTCGATGCATGCTCTGCAGCGCAGAAGGTGATGCCCCGCGCATCGCTCTGTGTCCGGTGCTCGCTTCTCCCTGTGCGGTGGCCAGAGAGGTTTGGGGGTTTCTCCGAGGGAAAAGCCTGCGCTCTTGTCTGAAGGCGAATGCCGTCTCTCGGATTTAGCCCCCTTTAAGTGAATGGTTTTGCTTTGAAACGCCTCCTCTTCCATGTTAAGTTGCTTGGCTTGAGTCTTACCCGTTAGAAAGTACGGTTTTATTTACGGGAAGCGGGGAAGGAAGGTGTTGGTGAGAAAGATGGAGGTGATGTATCTGTTTCGAAAAGATGAATCGTCCTGGGGGGAGCTTTATTTTTGCATTTGTGGAGGAGAGATTCAGGGTATATTGATAGCATTGCTCCAGAAACTGCAGTTTCCTGCTGCCAAATGACTTTTAATGATACCACTTTCAGAAAACATAAAGTGCTTGTGCCATCTCCCGCCTGTATTTACCCAGAGCTCTGTAGGCCGAGTTCAACGTGAGTGTAAGACAACGTGAGGGAGCCCATCATTCACGTTCAGCACCTCTTAAACACCCATCGCACAGGTGTAGGGACTGCACCAGCTGCAGAGGAGGGGAAAAAACATCGCTGAAGAGTTGAGTTGACAATTAAACAGTCATCTGGATTGGCAAGAGATTTCGGTGAGCCTGTCCCTAATGAATAGATACCTATAATTATGCTTGCTACTTTCTGCTGTCCAACACTCGGCTTATTTAGCCTTGTATTCCTGGGAGGTCTTTGGCATACGCATTTTGCAGAAGAGTGTGTGAGATCCAGGTCAGATTTTGGAGCCAGTAGTTTCCTGGCACACCGAATTACCTGCAGGTTTCAAGTCAGCTTACAGCAGGTGTAGCTTATTATTTGGTGAATAGAATTCCAAAATTCAAGAAAAACAGATTATCCTAAAATTATGTTTGATGAGCTAATTATTTTGAATAGATGTGTATGTTTTATGATTGCATTTCTTAATTAAGTATATTTTTCAGTATTACATGGAGAATGCTGGTATTTAATGTAAGGGTTGGCAAGGTAATGTTCCTGGAGCTCTTGGGTCAGTCCTTGGGCAGCCTATTTAAGAGAAAGAAGGAAATTTGAATTGCAAATCAGTATTTCATCATTATGAATCAGTGTGGCCAGAAAGAAGGAATGAATGAAAAGCTTCTGCGTGGCTGAGTAGTTGGTTTGGTGCACAAGCAATTGCATCCTTTCCAAATCAATAGATAGCTTTGTACTCCGCAAAGCAGCCTGTGGCGGCGGCACGTGACAAAAAACCCCAACAATATAAACATTTGCGAAAGGGTCGATACTGCTCTGCAAAAGAGCTAATAAAATACCGGGGAGCAGCATTGGAGTTCGTTTCTGAGTGGTTTTCATGCTTTTTGATTGTAAGCTAGGGTGTTTGCATGTTATCCTGATTATTCCACTATTAACAACGAGGAGGAAGACAAAATATTCCTCTAAATTTATTTAGTATTTTATTTATTTATCTGGGATGAAAACCCCATTATACTCTTGCATTAGGATAGGGTCTTTAACCTGGAAAGAGGCAGCATCGAATGTGCATGTTTTTACAAATGTGCTGTGCTTCTGGTTTGTCTCAAGATATCCAAAATATGAGCTGATTTTTTTTCAGGCTGCTGTATCTGTGCCTTTCGAGGACAGAGAACATTCCTGAGCCTTCGCAGCGACCTGCTGTTGATTGAGGGAATAAAGGTAACGAAGTGCTGAAGGGCCTGGAGTGTTTCAAGCCAGCACGATATCAGGCCAGCTGCGCAATGGCTGCATTATGTAACTTTTCTGAAAGACGTGGAAAAAATGTTACGTGCTGGTTGTCTAGCAAATGGTTTTGAAGAGTCTGTGCAATTTTTCACAAAATATTTGAGGTTTCCCTAGTGGAGCATCGGTGTTGGGGCTGCCAGGATGGACCGATGGGACTAGGACTCATCATTAGTAGGGCTTGCAAAGCCATTTTATCCTCTAATTAATAAACATATTAAATATGTAGATGTGGCACCCAATGGATAAAGACCAAAATGAACAATCTGATGATTTTTTGAAGTGTGTAGGAGTAGGAGGCAGGGCACTCAGCGGTGCTTAGACCCAGAAGCGAGGTAGAAGTGGGTTCTGATCACAGCCCTGGGAGTTATATTCATTTATGTCATGTTGATACTGCAATTGCTAGTCTTTCATTTGGGTCTTCAGTGGAGGATAATTATTCAACTGTCTGAGAAGCTATAGGAGAAAAAAATGGGAGAAAGACTTATTATCCTTCCCACCTGGCCACCATTTGATGACTGCCGTGTTCCCTGCAATTATCCACATCAAGTTCAGGATGCTCGATGAAGGGAAAGGTTGGAAGCGTGAAGAGAGATACCATACAAATGGAAGCAGGGAGAGAAAATGCGGAATCTCAGTGGGGTAGGACAGAAAAGAAGCAATAGTGCACAGAAACGTTTGTTACCAAATTAGCAGTGAATTAATTTTGTCTTGTTCACCAAGAAAAGTGTTGAAGGCCAATGTGGCAGACTTTCTATTCATGAGGGACATGCTGATGTTTTTTCCCAGGCATGGGGGGTGGAGAGCACAGCCATTTTAAACCTGGTAATATTTTAATGTACCAGCCTGGGAGCTGGGGAAAAGCTCAAAAGGCAGAATCGTGTAGGGCAAGAGGAGGACATTAAAAAGGAATTTCTTTGAGTCACATGAAATTGTGAGAGTTTTCAACTTGTTGGGTGCAGATTGAATGAGAAGCCAGCAGAGTGATGGGTGGGAGATTTGGGAGGTGACAGTGGTTTGTTTCTTCCCAAGCCCACGATGTTGGCACATCCAGTGGGAATGGCCCAGAGGCTCGGGTTAAGCTCATTATGTGAGCTGAATTTCTCTTATTTGACAGCAAATTAAATTTCAGCCTGCCCCATGGGGGGAGTTGCTTAATTTAACTCTCACACACAGTGTTTTTCATTTATGAAAACCATATGAGGTATATCAGTGGGTTTGTGATGCTGGGTTTTGCTAGCCTGGCTGTAAGTGCCAAGCGTGTATAGAAGAAGCCTGTGATGCTGGGCTTTACTTCACAGAAGAAATGGAGGGCACAGTGATCTAGAATTCCTGCATCATTAAGAAATGCCTGAAATGTCTTCTGAGCTGAGTTTTCAACTATGTCCAAACCAACACGCGTGTCCAGCATAAGAAACATCACTTTTGAAAATGTGAATTCCCTTTTTGAAGGCAGTAACAGCAGAATTGATGTCTCTGCTGGCTGCACGTAAAAATGGCTGTTTGTACAACTACCTGTTGTACCCGTAGTACAATCTGCAGGCTGGAGTTGAAGATGTGCATGTGTCTGTGTATCTGTATATTTATCTACATCCATGTATGTTTCTGGGCCTTTTTCATATCCAAGTTGCATAATTCTGTGGTCTACACTGATCTGAAAGCAAAATTACTTGTCACTGCGTGTAAAACTGGCTCCTTTCAAAACAAATTGGCAGCAGTGGAGATGCAGCGAAGCAAATGAGAGGCGCAAACTGTTTGCGTATCGATTATCCGTACTCTATCTTTACAGGCACGCTCACTTTTTTATTATACTTTTAAGTTGCCCCTACATTTTTATAAAATGTTTTTTAATGTCAGTAGAATAAAATATGATTTCAAGTTTCACCTAACAGTTACAGAAGAGGAGCAGGTAGTTCTTCCAGTCTGGGTTTTTGCTTAGCTTTGACTGTCTCGGCGCAAACTGTTGAATTGTGACTTAGTATGTAACGACATTGCCAGTCTACCCGGTCCTGTGTATTTTGAAATTGGATTTGAGATCTTAATTAATAAAACAGTTACTCATTCCCCTTTCCAGTTTGGACTTACAACGCATGGACAGGGTGGTCTGGCAGGCTTCAGGTCTCGGCATAGGGATGAGACCCCTCGAGCCGTGGGGTGCCATCCCCTGCTCAGTGCCCCGGGCTGCTGGGCTCCCCTCTCGCTGCTTTGGGTACCCTCCTCTCTGTGGGTAGGGAACAGTCTGCATCACTTATGACTCTGATGAAATGTAAAGCCCATTTATACATCACCTATAGAAAGCCCATTTAGACACGTTTGCTTATGCGTTCGATTTCAGCTGATGATAAAATCCCTTGCTTTTGGTTGTCAAGGTGAAATGTCTCGAGACTTCACTGGGAGAAAAAAAAAAAATCCAGTAAACGGAAAATTTGCTCATAGCTAACTGTGCATTTCTTGACATTGAACTTCTTGTTTCCCAAACAGACGGAAGCGCAGCATACCCTCCAGCCTCATTAGCGTAACCCCCTTCCTTGCCCCCGCGTCAGGGTGGGCGGAGGTGCTCCCTGGGCAGGGACGCGTGGGCAGATCCCCTTTTCAGCGTTCCCAAACCATCGCACTGTTGCTGCTGGAAGCGCTTTATATTCTCCTTTATTTAACCAGCCCTCCCTTTGTCCCTAGATCCCCTCCCCGGCTCTGCGTCCCCAGCGCCGACGCCGGCAGAGGCGCAGCCTCGCCGAGCGCCGGCGGCAGCCCCGGTGCGGCTGTGGGTGCGTGGTGGGGGGCTGGCAGCCAAACCCCGGGCTGCTCCGCTGCGGAAAGCCCTTTTTTCGGGAGCTGCTCCCCGCACGGCTCCGTGGCGGCTGTCTTCCCACCACCCACCCCCTGACGTCTCGATGCACCAGGGAGCTGTGCTGGGTTTGATGTTTAGCGGCGGGATTTAGATGTAAATCTTGTAAAATTCCATTTTATGCAGAGACACGCAAATCTGCTCTCGCTCAAAGGCTCTGGGTGAAGTTGCAGCTGCGGACGTAGCTGCTGGGAGGATTTTCCTGCAGGCAGAGCACCTCTCCAGCCAGGCAGAGGGAGGGCTGGAGAGGCAGCTAGGGATGCCGTCCAGAAACACAGACCCGTCCCTGAGTGACAGCAGTAACGCAGAGCACGCCTGTGTCTGTGCAGAATGACCCCTTACAGGGAGCTTGCAGCCCTCTGAAAGCTTTGCCGTTTCTTCTAGTTTGGTGGGATGGATAAGCCAGGCCTTTTGCTGTAGAGACGTGCTCCCTCCTGCCTGTAACCCCTAACCTGGACAGGGACCTGGGTCCTCCCCGTAGCTGCCTGCACCCCGTCACCCCAGGAATGTCATCCTCGCGTCTGTGGTGCGGAGCGGGTTGCGCAGGAGGGACCTGGGAGCGGAGTTTCTGCAGCATCCGAAAACTTTGATTCGTCTGTGAAGGCAGTGAATGAACGAGGGATATGACCTGGAAAGGATAAACAGGAAAATGGGGATGTTTCTCCAGCTTGGAAAAGGCTTGCTTTTTTTTCACCCCCTGTCTCAGGATCACTAGAAGGGATTATACAAATGAGAGCAGGAAACTGCAGTCAGGGCTTTGCCAGAAATAGATTTTTTTTTTTTCTTCTTCTTCTGATATAAATGAAGAAATATGGGAGTCCGTAGAGGCTGTTCCACATGCACCCTCACATTTTGATTGCCAAGTCATTTGCATTCGTATATAAAGTGACATCCACCCTGCAATGGGAGTTGACATGTAATCACAAAGAATAAAAACTCCTGGAAACATCTACGTGCCACTGATACAACTTCAGAAAAGAAGTTTGGAACAAGCGGAAAATGTACTGAATATTTTCAGACCAGTAGAAGACAAGTATCATCTTGGAAGATGTTAAATATTAATTTTTTACCTAATCGGCGTCATTCGTGGATTTGGTAAGTATTACTTGGTTTTGTCCGGATCAGAGCAGTTCTGGTGGGCAAAAGAGCTTGAAAGTGTGCGATTTTACATTTGCAAAAAGCAGCTGCTGAACGGAAGCATTGATAAGGATATGCGTGTTCCCCGGGCTGTAAGATTGTCACGGTGCTTGCTGAATATTTTCTTTTCCTCTGTCTTTCCTGATCAGATTTTGATCTCACAACGCACCCTCACAATGCCTAGTAATTGGTGGGGTGTGAAGAGGATGGAGAATTTTCTATTGTGCTTAATTATTTTTGTTATAAGATGTGTATGAACATACATTTTCATTTTAAAAAGTAATGAGTCACTAAAATGTCTTTCCACTTGTGTGATTTCATGGTGTTACCTCTGTACCTTCTCAAGTCTGTTGTCAACTACTCTTGCATTTTAATAAGCAGATGGAGCTGCTGCTGCTGCCTCTGCTCTAATCTGGTCGTGTTAGGGCAGAGGGAGATGTGAGGGAAACTTCAGAGGCATGTCCCACGGGTTTGTGTTTGATAGACTGCACTGAAACGGGTTTCCTTTTTATAGGTAAAGGTCTGCGGTTGGAGTTAAGGTATGAGGTCATTGGGTAGTGTGATATATATGGGCTTACAGTTGCAGATATTCTCTGTAGTCTATACAGCATCTTGTAAGAATACAAAAACTAGAGACAATTTTACATTCTAGATCTTCAAATACTGTATTCTGTAGTCTTACCTATACACATATATATTCTGGTCTTACATAGAATTTATTCTATGTAATCTTATTATTGCTTATAATCGTTTAACTGTGGCTCCCTCTGCATTAGGCTCCAAGATGAACCTATAGCTTAGTATTTGTATATATTAATAAAAATATCAAGGCTCTGAGCGTTTAAACGGTGCTGTAAAGATACACAGTTAGCTTTCCTTCTCCAGAGCACAGAGTCTGCTCATCAAGAAGGGCCGTGTGTGGTGTTTCAGGGACAGGAGAATGGAAAGGTGAATGTTTAGAGAAGAGGAAAAATGCATTATTGTATTATCGGAAGACCTCTGGTTAAAGCAAACGTTAAGAAAGGAAGAAACAGGGCCCCTAGAAACAAGGAGGCAGCAAGAAGGGGAAGGAGGGAGGGTCCCACCGGTTGCTTGAGTTCTCTGTGCGAGGTGCCGTGTGTCCTCCCTTCCCGAGGACAGGTTCACGTCAGTGAGAGGTTTTCTTAATTAAAAAAACCAACAGCGTCTGTCATTACATTGCATAAACGTTAGGGCTGTGTCTTCCGCACTCAGAGAGGCGTTGATGAATCTATCGACAGCTGAGATGAGAAGTACTGCTCTGTGGGGTGGGATGGACGGTGAGGTTGTTCTCCTTCCCGCCGCCGGCTGTGCCGGCCCGGGGGAGCCACGGCAGTGGCACGGCGCTGCCCAGACACCCCCCGTCCTTCTGCCGGACAGACCTGGTGGCCCGTGTCACCTCGCCGGCTCACACGGCTGCTGTGTGCTGGGGAGGCCAAAGGGTGTTGGTGGCACGTGTCCCTGCCCAGCCGAAGCGGTCCAGCACGTGCTGTTCGGGTGGCTGTGCTGGCCGCCTTGCCGTGCTCGCTCTGTTTGACTCCTGTATTCGCTCCCCAAGCAGATGTAATGCTTGCAGAAGAATAAGGACCATGTAATCAAGGTGTCAGATATACAACTGCTGTGCTACGCATCACACAGTCTCGTAGTTTCAGACAAGCACGTTACTGGCATCCGTCATCTTTGTACCAAAATACTTCAGCTTTCCTTTCTCTGTACGTGCCCATTTGTCTGCAGCAGTAGAGGAGAGTTCAGATGTGCTATCCAGGCGTGCGTGTTGAAGATCCCAGCAGGATCTCGACAAGCAGCGGCCATGGGAGTGTCAAAATCTGCATAACATTGCCCCTGCAAAACTGTTTCTGTGTGCGAGCAAGCTCCGAAGGCACCCGGCCATGGGGGATGCAGTCCGGTGCCGGCAGATCAGGCTGGGCGAGCTCAGGAAGGAAGATGTGCCTTTGCTGCCAGCACTCAGCGACGTGCCAGATCTGAAGGACGGAGATAAGTGAGGAATCATGTGGCTGCGCCTGACGCAGCAGCAGGTGTTGCTGTGCATTAGCAGAGCCCATATTAGACCTGTCTTGGAATTATTACCATGGCTTCCCCTTGACATTTTGGCAGGGGGAGTTGTTGGTTGAATTTCACAAGTTCCTCTTGAGAAGAAACCCTAGTAGTTTAAGACAGAGGAATATTGGATCAGGAGGAAAGGGGTGGGAAGCGTTAATCGGTGTGCCAGAATTGCAAATGCAGTGAAGAGGAGAGACCGTGTGCGTTAGTTAGGGACGGTGCTAATGCCTGTGCAGAGCAGAGGGTGTTACGGAAAAAAGCGTTTCATTCGCAGAAAGGAGAAATACATTGCTGTAGTTGCAAGAGCAACGTAAGTAGTTGTAGCTCTAGGAAGTGTAGAACTGACATAAATGCTCAGCGGGACTGTAATCCTAAGAGGGAGGGTTGTCAGAGATGGGTCCTGGAGACAAGTGGGGCCATCGGAGCCGATTTGATCAATCAGCAGAGTTTCATGTAATTTAAAACTGTACAGCTCAAAGGGAGCCCTGTCAGTATATTGATTTACAAAGGAGGGGATAGGGGTTATCCTGTAAGAATCCACGTAACCTGTGCACAGGTGGAAATAAAGCATATTCTAGTTACAGCTTCAGCCTGAATCTTGCTAATCATGACCTTTGTAACCGCCAGGTTGCTTGTTCAGAGCATGCATCAGGGATGAGATTTGTTAATTACTGTTAGCCATTTGCACTGTATCTTCAGGCATTTTGTTCCTCTTTTATGCATTCTTGGTCCTCTTCTGAGCTTCTCTTTTCCTCTGTCCCATCATGCATAAGCAAACTCTTTAACTAAACTTTAAAAAAAAGCATTGTAGAGGTTGGTGGAAGCTAACTGTTTGCTAGCTGGAACTATTAAAAATGTATTAATTAAAATAAATCAACCAAGTAACCATTCACTGACAGGTGGGTATGTGAGTGAACGAACAACTGCTCCATATTGCAAAGGGCTCGTTAAAACCAGATGCTAACGACGCGTTTCAGAGAAGCTGTTTAAACAGTGCAGCCTGGGGCCAGCCTGCATGGCCTTTAGGTTCGGAGCACTGAGTTCTCCACCAAGTTCAAGAGAGGAGCTGGTGGTTCCCATCCATGCGTGGACGATGTGGGGCATCAGTCGCTGCTGCTTTTGGGGGGGGAGAGGAGAGGGCTTTGCGCTGTGCTGAGGGGTGCTCTGGCTGGACTGGGGCTTTGGAAGGTGTTGTTTTGGGGGAATGGGAAATAGTTGACTGCAGTTGGGAGTACACCAGCCTATCTGTTCTTGTAAATGCACGGTGGAGAAATGGGAAACTTCGTGGTCAGCATTTGTTCATAGGGACGTTTTAAAACTCAGGTCTGTCCCCTGCACAAGTGATGCAGAGACTGAACGGCAGCTGGGTTGTGTCGATCAATAGAATCATAGAAGGATTTGGGTTGGAAGGGGCCTTAAAGATCATCTCGTTCCAACCCCCCATGGGCAGGGACACCTTCCACTAGACCAGGTTGCTCAAAGCTCTGTCCAACCTGGCCTTGATGGAGGAGCAGAAACTCTGTTAAGAGACGATGGAGTGGTGGAACGAAACCCCAGGTCTCTGCTTCTGGCTGGGAACACAGGGAGTTCCTCGAGGTGCTCCGCAGCCCACAGATAACTGCGGTCAGAGTGGCAGGTGCTCTTGGCATATCTTTGTATCAGTACCGAAACGTAAACGTATTTATCGTAGGGGTGATAACCACAGGGTGCAAACCAGCTGTCCTGATGCTAACTCTTTCAACTCACTTGGTTCAAGCTGAGATGTTTGCAGTTGGATATGAGGCTGGAAGTGTTTTTCATGTTGTGGTACCATCTATACTGACTATGATTTTTAAATTGAGTTTTGAAGTACTCAGGTTTTGGTCTGGGAGTTAATACTCTCCAATATCGTGGGTAAAAATCCGCTCTACCTTCAAGTTATCTTGTTTTTGTGGGGCTTAGCTGTAACTTTAGATGTACTTAAAACATTTTGGTTGTCTTCATGCATTAATTCCATAGCCTTCTATAAATAGGTAGTATCTTCAACAAAGGAACGATTTATATGCAGAGGGTAGGTTTGAGAGACATAACTCAGAAATCTGTAGGCACAATTTAGAAAGAGAAGGCCAAATATTTCTCTTGTGCTCACAAATGGCTGTAGGAAGCATAAAGAATACACTGTTGAAATGTGTCTGCAGCAAAGACAATGCCTGGCTGAAACAGGATTTTTAACAATAAAATAATGGGGATTTAATTGGGTCTGAGCAATGCAGCGTTTGCTTTCACTGTTTGAAAAGCTGGTTACGGAGGGATTCTGGTGGAGGAATGGTGCTTGGTATTTAGTGACCTTTCCCTTTTCTTCGTGCTGTATCTTTCAAGTTGTTTCTGGCTATATTTTCATGCTGGTCTTGCAAGGCAGAAGATAACAGTTAGAGCATTTGAGGCTGCTCTTGTTGTATTTACATTATCATATTTACATTAATTATCTTAACTTCCAGTGAAATAATCTATGTGACTTTATTTGGACGGGAAACTCTTTTTAGCCAAGTTCATGTATATCTATCTTACGTACATGAAATTATTTTTCCAGTCTTTTCCTCCTCCTCCTTGTTGACTTGTCTAAGAGGCAGAGGTCTAAGTCCTTACTTGATGCAACCACCCCATGCTGTGTGGGTCCCATCGACAGATCGGGGTGAGCCCGGGTGGAGGAGCTGCCCTGGTAGCTCAGTAGATGCTAGTCCCCAGCCTGGCTTCGGTGCGTCTCCAGTGAATACCCTTTGATTTAGGTGGCATCCAGGGATGACCAGGAAGCCACATGCCAACTTTCTCGTATGAGTCCAGGTTCTCCTTGAATGGTTTTAGAGGGGAAGGCAGTGGTCTTCATCCTAATGAAGGGGGATGCCATTGGGTGCTCCACTGGCTTGCAAAGGTCTGCTGATTAGCTTCCCTGCTCTTCAACCTCTGAGCATTGCTTCTGCATCTCTGATTTTTATACTTCCCTCATCACCAGCGTGCATAAGCTTGAGAGATTAGTTTTAATTGTGCTACAGAGACCTAAGATAATTTTAGTTTCTTCTACATGATTCCCCCCACTTCCCTGCTATTGCGGCCGCGTCCTGAGACCTTGTTCCGGCCACCACCACGTTTCCACCGCTGATACCCATTCCTCCCAGCATCTCCCCATCGTGTGCTCTGTGGTGGCTTAGGAGATGCTGTCTGGCTCTTCAGACAAGTGCTGTGCAGAGTGGTCCTGTGCCGTACCATGCTCATGCAGCTGGATTTAATGTCTCAGACAAGAAGGGCTGGATGAATTGGGACAATTCCTTGATAAACCGAAGGTGCCGCGAAATGACTACGTGTGGCTTCACAGCATGCAGCAGTAATTCATCGGATCAAGCGGTATCACAGGTTGATTTCTTGCTGAGCTTGTTTTCACGTTTAACAGTTAGGTTGATAGAATTAACACATTTTCATATGCTTTCCTTAAAAAAAAGCTAAAAAAGATAAACTTCTATTGCAGGCTTGCAGTCATTTTCTTTTCCAGAATTTATAGTGAGAGCTACATAAAAAAGCAACAGAACCATACAAGTAATGGGAGGGGGGGAATATATCCTGTTAAATGATTATTAAATCCCTTTATATGCCAAGCAACACTTTTGTTACTTTGGAATTTTATTTTTTCTTCAAAAAAAATGAAACCTCCAGAATTTAGTGAAGAGCTTTAGCGCTTTAATACGCTCGCCATCTGCAGTTTTTAATACCATTTTCATTGTCAATTGTACTGAACAAAAAAATTATTCTCCAAGTAATGGGGAGCATTTGCCGTTGTAAATGCTGAAGCAGCTCTGCTTTGGTGCAGTGCCAGGGGTGCGTGATTGATCGTATCTGTCTGAGCTGTCACCCTGCGAGGAGCAGCAGACCCGCGCAGGCTGGGTGCGGTGCCGCTGTCTCGCAGAGCTCTAATTTCGCTGGCCCATTGACGTCACTGGGAGGTTTCAAACCAGCCCGGTATGTCTAGTAAACTTGCACATAAATGAAATAATGAAAAACCAGAAAGGCTGATTGCTAGCGCAGCAGTCGCGGGCGGATCGGGCTGCTGGGTTTTCTTTGAGCATCAGGGATCCTTCTCTTTTTAAGAATATATTTTTTTAACCTTTTTGTACCTAAAGAATGGCTTTTAAGAAAGCAGCAGCATCATTACAAAATGATTCTAAAGATGCAAATAAGGGCTTTGTGGTAAGAGAGTCACATTTCCGAGAAGTCTCTGCCTGCCGTGTCCTCGGGCCAGTGTCGGACGTGGGCTGTGTGAATATGGATGTGTGAGCTCTCATACCAGAACAATATTGACTTACAGGGATGCATCACTGGTAGCTAATTCACAAGAATAAAAATGAGGTTTCTTCTCTCGGAACACCTTTCCTGTTTCATTCTTTTTTCACACCCTTTATTTAGTTGGTATTTTAATAAAGAAAACTACAATTATAAGAAGCATCGAGGTCATCTGTGATAAATTGAACAAAGGCTATAAAAATGCTGAGAAAGGGGAGGCTGGAAGGGGGGCTGCAGGAGAAGACCTGCTGCTGCTTACCTGCTACACACAGCCTAGTCTGCCCAAAACTGCTTATTATGAATAGTGCCATCATGCAGCATTTTAATAATTTTGCCGGGTGTCTGCAGAAAAGAGCTGTAGTTCCGTGAGGTCTGTGATGCTCCCTCTATGTCAGGTAGATCAGCTGAAATGAAGCATAGCTCATTAGAACATTGCCTTGCTGAGAAATACCGGCACCTCTGCTCAGATGGATGCTCTCTGTTCTTCCGGAGGTAACCAAACAGCTTTTTTTACTGTAGTTCAGACAGTTTAGAATGTAATTTTACAACATTCATAAAAAATAAACATGCTGTCGACATTGTTATATTATGTGGAACGGCATCTTTTTGTGTTCTGCGTTACAAGCTTCAGGATCTTTCTTTTGTATATGGTTGCCCTCAAATTTATGAAGCAAAGATGGCTCACTGTGAACCGGAGGGTGACCAGTGCGTGGTTCGAGACGGCAGCCAGACGCTGACATAAATCTGCCATAATCCAGAGTTTCCCAGGACAGAACCAGTGGAAATAGGAGTTGGATAATGATGACAGGTTTGTGTTTGCAATGTGGGAAGAAAGGTTTTTAATCACACCTTATTTCCTTTAAAAAGTCCTTCTGAGGAATCTCATCTACATGAGGAATAAATACCATTAATTACAAATCTGTGTTACTGAGTGCTGACCAGGAAGTAAGCAATGACAGGACCGCGTATGGGAAAATACTTTGTTTAGTTCTCAGGGTTAAATTTAGGCTGAGCTTTGGACCGGGGGAGCAGAGGGCAGTGCCCAGCATCCGTCCGTCTTGCTCTGGGCGTTGTGTTGGTAAGGGTGTTCCTACGCAGGGTGTGCCTGGCTTTATTCTGTGCAGAAGCAACTTGAGCAGAAGTAACTTGAGGGGAATGTTGCATGGCCCCTGGAATAGCTTTTTCTTTTTTGCCATCAGCAAAGGGGACAAATTGTAGGAGACCGGTTCATTGGTAATGTGGAGCTATTCTCAGGATGGCAGAACTGTAAATCACAAGCTATGGGAGGGTGTGTTTAAAAAAAAACCCACCTCACTTGACTTCTAGAATTCGTTGTATATAACAAAACCCAGGTCAGTAGGAACCCAAAATTTCACTCATTCCTTCTGCAGGATCCAGATTTCAAACCCATTTTTCATTGTGTTGTTCACTGTAACAGCTAACTGCCCAGAGATTGCCTTACATGCCAGTAAGTTTGTAGCTAAAAGAAATCTTTATCCCAGTTATTAACCTCTGTAAAAGAGGTTTATGAAGGAAATCCCAATAAAGCTTTAGAAACAAGAATCTGCATTCCTAAGCCTGCTAAGATACAACAGTGGAAAAAGCCCCAGAACTTCTTAGAAACGCTGAGACCCATTTTTGCATTCCCTGCTGCTGGTGCTGGTGCCGGTGCCGGTGCCATGCCATGGCACAGGGAGCAGCGGCCCGCAAGCTCAGCATCACTGCAGCAATATTCCTGCAGCGAGAGCCCAAAGCAGCCTGGGTCAAGACCCTGCCGTGTGCATGGGCTATAATACTCCTTAGTTATATTGCCACCTATTTTTTAACTGAGTTTCTCACTCTGTTTGCTTTATGACAGCATCTGACTCCCCGGCTGACCGGCTGGGTGCTGCGGGCAGCGGGCAGGCAGGAGCTGCCTGGCTCCCACCTGGGGCTCCTGTGCCTGTCGCCTTTGGGACTACTTAACAGACGAGCGCTAAAATGCTCCAATTAGTGCATGTGTGCTAAGATTTGCTTTCAAAAGACCATCAGTGAGTCAACTGTGAGTGTTTGTCTCAGGGAAAGGCTGATCCCTGACTAACACTGGTCGGGCACTCTTGCCAAGTTTAAAATTAAACCTTTAAAGCACTAGCCTGAAACGGAAAAGAAAGGAGAAGAATCAAACCCAGCAACCTCCAGCCAGCTTCTGTCAGACCATTTGTTATTGCGGGCAGAACATGTTTTCCATAATTTTATTCTTGAAAACAGCTCAATAGTTTTTGCAGGAACTTTCCAGGCAGATTTCATCCTGAGCAAGTCAGGCTTGGCGAGGCTGCAGCATCACCCTGAACACGGGTTTTTGCAATGGGAAGTTTTCAGCAGTTTTTGCTGTGTGTCTCCCTCTGAGGTATTTATACCTACTGTGTGTAAGTGCTAACTCCAAATAAAGTTTAACAGTTAATGTAAGCAGTAACAACAAAAAAATTAAACTAGCTAATTCTATAGTGGTTAACATAATTCTGAAACGATACAAACTCTCAGGATTCCTCTCTTATGATGGAAGACTTCCCTCCCATATTTCCTTTTTCTTTCTGTTTATGTGTTTGCCTGGATTATATATCAGCATGAAACTTGTGTTTGTAATACAAGTGTCAGATGTGGACTTTGGTATTAAGAAGATTCCCTTCAGCCTCCCCCTTTGCTTTCCAGAGAGCTGCTGGACCACGCACAGCATCTGCAACAGAGAGCGGGGGGGCCTCTGCTAAATGCCACATGCTGTGCCCCCAGATTTGCTGTTCAATGTGAAGGGGTGATGCTAAGGTTTTCTTTAGGAGCTAGTCCCTGAAAGCTAGAGGACTTGTGCACCTGACATGTATTCATATGTTTTCTTGGATGAAGGCAATAGGTGTAGGTCTGCTAGTGAAACAACAGTGAATTGAATTAATCCAAAGGGCCTGATTCCATTATAAAATATTTTTAGAAGCCATGGATAAAACATGATGGGTCGATAATATAAACTACTGGAATGAATGCATCATTTGACGATTTAAATAATACAGTTTTGGGATAGGAATATAGAAAAAGCAGAGGACTGGAAAAAGCAAATACAGTGTGTGTGTTTGTAAAAATGCACAGGTAGTAGTCTAGACAATTGCTTCCACAGGATTAAAATCTGCCATCGTTAAAAGCCTATTAAAAGCAGATTTGCCACATTTAAAGGAGCATATATTGTATTGCCTACACTGGCTCAGAAGCTCTTTTGATTTCAATGGATTGGCCCACTTTCAAAAGCACAAGCATGAGCAAAACACAGCATATGTGATTGGTGGGTTTGTTTATAGAACTAAGAGAATTAGGAGAGGAACTGAATTTGATAGACAGTATATATTTGGCTTTATGAAATACAACTTTGAGTATTCAAGTTGACTCCCATAAGGGGAGAGCTATAATATGCCCAGAAAATGGGCTGTTAGCTAAAGATGTGAGTGGGTGGTCCAGGGAGCATCAGGAAGATCCTTCAAGGACAGGCTGCTTCAGGGAGCCTGTTATTACCTAGCCTGGAGGAATTAGCATCTGCAGAAAAATGAGCAGAACTCTTGTTGGCTAAAGGCTGAAAAAACCTCAAATAAATACATGGTTTCCTGCATGTTAGTCAAAGAGAAGGAGAGGGAGCTGGGAAGGGTGGACAGCAGTGTGGTGGTCCTCTGGGTAGGCTGGCAGGAAAGGCGAAATGAGGATGAACTGAAAGATGCTGAGAATAACACAAGAAATAAGCTGGTAGTCACCGTGCAGCCTGGAAAAGACCGTTTGGCGTAGCAGACTCGGTATCTAGGGCAGCGGCTGACGTATTTCCAAGGAAGTCACAGCAGTTATTAGGAGTTCAGGGTTTAAAGTAGCAAATGAGGCAGATTTAGGACGAGGCAGCAGTGGAGTGTGCCGCGGGGTGACCTGCAGGAGTGGGACGGACAAGGTGCTTCGTGTTGCTGCCCACTGATTCAACCGACTTCGTGATCTCAGAGAACCTTGAACCTAGTTTGAAAACCCCATATGTGTCATTTCAGTGGTTTTTTCGTGTTTTCCACCCTGGCTCCAAGAACACGAGCAAGCTGCTTTACCTGGGAGCTTTTTGGGAAGGAGCTTGTGCCGCAAGTGAGATGAGCGTGGGGGTGCTGGACGTGGGGCAGGCAGAGCCTTTCTCTGGGGGGGACAGAGGAGAGGACGGGGACGCATCCCCGCCGCGATGGGGAGGGACTTGCTCATGCTCGTGAGAACGTGTAAGTGGGAGCCTGCTCAAAAGCAAACGTCGTGCATCTGGATGCTGCTTCCATTAACTCGCTGGTGTGTGATTGCTGCAAAGACAAGTAAAGATTTTCTGTAATTTTGTGTGCTTGTTTGGAGGACGGAATAGGAGTTGTCTTAAGAAACCAACAGAAAATAAAAACAGCTAACATCCTAAGAGGAAAGCCTGAAGAATTAGTGGCTGGCAAAATCTGAAGGTGCAGTTCATGTAAAAAAGATAGAAGCAAGTACCTTGAGGTGGTAGCGTGTTGGTAATGTTTTCTTGTACACTGAGTACCGGACGTTGCTTGGAGATTGAAAAAACAAGTGTTTTCACTTGTAATACATACTAGATAATTTAAAAATGCACAAGGAGAGGGTTTTATTCAGCCAAAAAGTAAACTTTGGGTGTTCCTAATGTTCTTTCCAGTAAATGTGTTGTGAAGGTAAAGGATCCAGGCATACTTAGACACGTGCATAAATACCAGAAGGTGAAAAAATAGAACATGTTTGGAAATGAGGTTGTGAAGTTGGGTGGGGAAAGTCCTGTCTTAGTCCTGTCATACTGTCAGTCTCTTCCATGGCATACGTGGGGACCTGCCCTACAGTTCCCAAAGACTTCTGGTATTCACTGAAAATGGCAAACCAGCCACACGTAGGTGTGGTACCTAAGCACAGACAGCACCTCTATGATGTGATTAAGTATTTATTAGAGGAAACTGTTGGTGTTTCTAGCAGGTCTCTTGGAGGGTAATAGAGTAGTCTAATAGCAGGACATTTCTAATGTTTCATTCGTTATGCATTTTGAATTAAGGTCTATCAAACTGGTACACCATTCCGCTTTAGCTGGTAAGGCACATATATTTTAATCAGATGATCTCTTTCTTTTTGATAAACTGTCTCAGATACCCGTACTTGTTCCCTTATGTTTCTATAAAACCATGCGTGTTTTTCTCTCGAGGTGGCACGTTTTAGTTACTGTGTGTACGAGGGCTATCCTATGCTGGCAGAACGAGAAGGGTATGATAGGAAATTGTTACCTGAAAACCCCTGCAGGCAGTATATGCAGATGCTAATTCTGTCTGATGGAGAGCAGATACCTTCAGGTTTGGTATCTAAAATTCACTGCATTCAAGTAAAATATTTAACAGCTTTTGTTTTTATGATATGACCACATGAATCCTGAAACCCCAAATCTGTTTCATTTAATAGTAAGTCCCTCATGGCTAATTTTGTATGCAGTACACAGAGGAGCATGACTATTCTGGGATATGATCCCAGTAACAGTGGTGAGTCATCAGCCACAGCAACAGTAATGATATGAGGATCTATTTATTACTGCTCTTCTAAGCTGTGAGTTCTTCTAAGCAGTGAGTTCATCTAGAAATTATGTAATTATTCCTCCTGGATGATTTTTCTTATTGGTTTGTAATTACAAAATATTCTCAGAACACTTCTGTATTTTAAAATTAAGTCCTCAGAATGACTTAATGCGAGAAGAACTAAGATTAAATCTTACCTTGTTTATATTCATTTTATTTGACTTTATCAATAATACAGCTTTCTAGATGTTGTTGCACAAACTTCACCTTTTTTTGCAAAACTGTTTAGCGCATCATTCACTGGTTCCTAAGTTTACAAACAAATACTTGGGGTAGAATCATCTGGTCTTGGAAACGGGTAGGAGGGGAAATTCCACGTAGGAGTCCGTGGCTCATTGTTTCTTGCGTGGGAGAAGGGCTGAATCTGTAGCTGTTGGAGGAGTTGTCCTCATCTTCCCCGAACTACCGGCTCTCCCCGGAGAGGGATGAGGAGATCCAAAAGCTTTTAGGGAGCGTGTGCTGCCACTCAAGTCCTCCCCCAGTTGGTACTTGTTTTCATAAACAGCCTTCCTTGCCAAGTGCTGGTCTGTGCGTGTTTACCCCAAAAAAAAGCAGCACCGCTACTCTGCAAAAGTGAGAGGCAGGTTGTTGGCAAGAACTTTTTCCTAAAAAAAAGGAAAGTGGGTGTTAAGCCCTCTCAGAGGCCCCTGGCACGACCTGGGTGTCGTGGGAGCCTGGCACGGAGAGCGCGGGGATGCTGCTGGCCCCAGACGCAGCCCTTGGACCTGGACTGGAGCTCTTGGGCAGCATTCCCAGCCTGGTGCACCCCTTTCTAGCAGTGTGCGAATGCTGATTTGTCTTGCTGTTTTACACCAACTTGCACCCTGCTTCTACAGTTCCTTTTTAGATATATGCAGTATTTGTTTCCGTGTTCTGCATTGCCAGAAATCATGGGGGAACCCTGTACCTATTCTAGAAGGTGACCTCCTTAAGGTCTCAGTTCATCAAAGCATTGCTGTGCCTAGATGTTCCCATATCCTGGGTGCAGGATACCCTGGTTTACCCTTTCAGATGGCTCCTTCATCTCCTACCTGCACATGCCAACACGGCTGTATTGAATTTCTAGGGACTGTACAGACAGGGCTACGCTTACCTCCACAAAGACGTGATTCAGCAGTGCCTCAGACATCATCACTTAACCAGCAGAGGAAATCATCACGAAAAATATATTAAGAATTAAAATTTCAGGTATTTTTTTCAGACTAATCCTTCTCCGCTAGCTGTGGGTCTGCTGTACTCATCTCTGCATGGGCCAGCTCACCCCGATGACTTCAGCAGCTCAGGAGGGCTGCTGAGTCCTCCTGGTGCCACACGTCATGATGCTCTCCAGCCCTCAGCACCAAGGACTCTGAAGTCCTTCCCTGGTGGCACTCTTGGGGAACATATCTGGAATTGTTAACAAGCATCAAGAGAACAGCTATCCATAGTTTTCTGGACAAGAGGAGCCACTTGCCATCTACTGGAACTGGACCTATTTCTACAGAATACCTGGCTTGTTTCTGGTCACATCAGCCAGAGCCTGTTAGCAATGACTTTAGGGGAAAGGAAACCAAGACATCAGAATTCACTTGGGTAACGTTCTGATTCCCTGCCGTGTTTCTAAGCCTGAATCCTTGTGCTTCACTTGCGGCTCTTGAGCACCAGGGAAATTGCCCTGATGTTGTCATACGTTGATGCATAGGGTACAGCATCAGAGTCAAAAGATCTCAATCCCTGCACTGTTCGTCATATTCCCACCACTGTTTCTGCCCACCTGAAATGTTGAGGTACGCTTGTTTATTTGTAGGTAGGTGACAAGTTTGTCCATGGAAAGTTGCCTATTTTTTTTGTCTTTGCTTAGAGCTGAAAAGAGAAAAAAAAAGCCTTCTGATAGACTTCAAAGCAGCCCATGTTCTTGTTGGTACCTATGGGAACAGAAGACGCTTTCATGTTTGTCCCCAGTTGAAATCCTGTTGTGAGCTGAGCCACAGCATATCCAAGAAGTTCATTTTGGTGTGTAGACAGGGACCTTCCCAACCAAAATTTTACTGGCGGTTTTGTCACCCACCGGAGCAGATCCGGGGCATTTTGGCATAATCTGACCAGAGACAAGACGGAGCATGAAGCAGTTTCCCTGTAGAGTTGGTGTATTTGGTACTGAATATATTCGGCAGTGATTCAAAGGCTGCAGATTAAAAAAACAAAGAAATAAACGTGTTGTATCTTGCCACAAGTGTTGTGGGGAGCTGCAGGCAGCAGGTCTGCTGGGTGCCAACAGGGCACCAAGTCAATGAGCCTGCAGAATTTGGCCCCAAAATTCCCCATTCACGCAACGGCAGAAGGAGCCGTAATGCAGCTCTCTGCTAATGAGAGAAACCTGCTCTCCCTTCAGCCGTTGCCTAATAATTTCCCAGATGTTTGCAATTTTCATATAAACATATAATAAAATAATTAATCTCAGAGAAGTACGGCTGCAGCCCTCGGTGGGTGTCTGGGGAAGTCACTTTCATTCCGCCGCCCATTCCACTCCGCTGCTGGTGCAGGCGATGGAGCTGGCGTCGGCTGCGCTGGCACTACGGCACATAAGGGTGGCAGGTCCTCCGCCGTGATGCTTAACGGGAACGTGCGCCTGCTCCTTGGTATCCAGAAAAGCTTAAAGCGGGGGAATACGGGTCTGTTAAACTGCAGTGTGTGCATTGCCGAATTGCTTGCTCCTGAGAGGCTCGACTCTTTGGGTTTTCTGAGGAGTTAGATAAATATTTCTTAGATTTAATCTCTATTTAGAAAGAGAAAAAAAGTGATGTCCTTCTATTTATAATCTATTCCTTAGACCTGTACTATAAACTCAACACGGCCTGAGTATTTCAGAAGTTGTACAAAGGGCAAGCTAGCAAGGCTCTTGAAAAGCTCTAAAACACATTTTATTGTTCAGTTATCTTTTGTAAGTCTATTATTTTTACCTTGATCATATATAATTTTGTTTTAATCTCTATTATATGCTGTATTTTGACATTTCTGTTAAATTTTCATCACTTCCTTAACATAGGAATGGATGTTTAAAGATGGTTTAGCAATTAGTTTGGAAGGAGAAGTTAATTAAAAATACGAAGGCAGTGGTGAAATGGGTCTGTCTGTCTTAGGTACATCATTCCCAGTTCTAATGGGTGTTTCTAATTAGACAACTTCTTTTTTTTTTCCAGTTCAAGTAAACGTAGTAGATTTCTGTCTTAAAGCATTCAATGTGGTGCCCTATATGACATGGTGAGGTGTAAGCTGGAGGTATGGATTGCAAGAAGAGCTGTAAGGTGGATAAGTAATGAGCTGCAGGGGAAATGCAGTGAAATTGGTGGTACGGCAAGGACAGCTCGTAGGCTGGAGGAAATTAGCAACGGGGTTTCTCAGGGATAAATCCTATGTCTTCTCTTCTGAAGTATTTTCATTGCTAGGTTTGTGTTGATTCCATCTTTTGATCTTCTGTACACCCGCTGTTGCACGTTGTGGTACAGCACTGGAAGGATTGCCTGGCCTTGGTGAAGTTCAGCAGTACGGAGTGTAAGGTCACGTATGTAGGGATTAATGAGAAAAGCTTCAGCTATACGCTGAAAACTCATTAGCTGAAAACAGCTGAGGAGGAGAGTCAACGTGCTGATATGGGGGGATAACTGCAAGCCGTGAGCCCAGCGAGGGGCTGTGGTCCCGCTGAGATGCTGGTGATGAGACCTCGCGATGGAGCAATGCCCGCTGGTGTGCGGCACCCCGGGGCATCTCTGCTGGAACGGCTGGGCAGGTGTGCTCAAAATTTGAAGAAACCAAGTACTCGGGAGAAAACTTGGTAAGCTTATGGAGGAGATTGTCTGGTGTAGAGCCTGCGGTAGCGGAGGACTGGACACAGGGACCCACAAAGTTTCTTCCAGATTTCTGGACCTGCCGTGTAATTGCTCCCATGCTATTATGTGGGACAGGCTATTGGCTTTGGGTGGGAGTGATTTAAATACTGGGTGAGGTGAACTTCCCACTGAAGTGCTGCAGTCTGTCCCAGTCCCGATGGTCTCAGAGTTCCCGGCTCTTGGTCTTTTGGGAGCCATCCCAGCTGCAAGCCCCTTACCCAACGTATGGAGTCCAGCCGCGGGATCAATGGCTCGGTGTCACCTGCTCGCCTGTGACCCTGCAGTGGGCCAGCTCAGCTCAATAAACCCATGGAAAACTTGCATTGCTTTGCCTCGGGTGAGCGTTGTCCCAGATGGAAGCAGTGTGGGGGGAGCAGGGCCAGCCCCGGGTGGGCTGAGCCCTGGAGAAGCTTTACCGTAAAAGCACCCAGGGAAAGATATTGAAGCCAGCTGGAGGAAGTGCAGTCAGGGATTTCTTATAAATCATCTCTACTTCTACTAAAGCAAGAATCCCCGCACATGTCAACAGTTCCTGACTCCGGCGAAAGCGCCGGGGGCGTTGAAGCTGGATGACATCATGAGGAAAAGGAAAGAATTCACGTGGAGGGTGACGCCAGCAAACTAAATTCCCGGTTTTGCCAGCTGAGTTGTGCCTTACAAAGCAGAGCAGAGAAAGGCTAAGCACCCAGAGACGTTCAATACATGTCTTTCTTACTTGTGACCTGAGTCCAGTTTTGGGACCGAGAGCCTGTCTGTCTCCTAAACAAACGTTAACCCTTTCTGATACTGAGGAGCAGAAAAAAGTGGTTGGTTCTGCATGCTGTCCCCATCAAGGGCCAGTGAGTGTGAAGTGGGGACCACAGCTTGCCTTAATAGAGTGGCTTGGGTCAGCAGATCCACAAGAAGAAGCTGCGTCCTGCCTGGTTGCGAAGAACCACTGTGTGGACGCGTACGGACTGCACAGCATTTGGAAGGACGCCCACCACTCATAGCAGGCACAAACTAGTCCCCCTCTTGCAAGAAGCAAGACAGAGAGGATGCCCCACAGGTCCAGGGAGCCTTGCGCTTGGCTGTCCCCGTGTCACCAAGCCGCTCTGGCACGTGCCTCTCCACCTCCCATAGGGCCACTTGGCTGCAGAGCTCCGATGTCCAGCCAAGAGAAGAAAGGCAGGGTTAGGAACTTCTTCATTACACGTTGTCTGCTCCCGAAGTTACAGATCTCTTGAGATCAACGTGCTTCTTGATGCTGTCTCAGTGAGGATACTGACTTCTGGTTTGAGTCCTGGTGTTGGGCCAAACTGCCAAGTCTCTCACGACCGCCTTGGTAGGGCCATCGAGCTCCCAGTGTTGTACGACACTGTAACTCTGGGGAGGGTGAGTCCGCCTGGTTGCAGCGTGATTTCATCGATTTGCAGTTAGAGATGCTTATGAGAATAGAGATTTACTGGAGGAAAGTGGCAGCGAAGGAGATGCTGTGGCTGTATCTAGCCAAGTAGAGTGCATAAAAGGGCTTTCTTGAAAATCTAGAGAATAAATATTAGCTGAAGGAACAGACATCGATGAGTAAAGTTTTGAAGTGGGTATATATTGAATGTCCTAGATTCACTCAAATCACAAAAGGCTGACTACATGTTTTTTCATCTATAAAGACTGTAAATTGTTTGGAGTGGAGTCTGGAAGAACAAGCTGACCCCCTTTTGCTTTACTGCAATAAAATTACGTAGTGTTTTAAAAACCATTTTATTAAACTCCACACTTACTGCTGCTTTCCCAGACCAGTTTTATCTCCGGTAGAGCAAGCCCAGCTAATGAAGTCAGCTGATGACTGATGCAATGTTATATATTTATTTCAGATTAAATGCGTTAAGAAGTGGATTCTGGCAAAAAAAAAAAATCCATTCTCAGAAGGAAACACAGAAAATTGCCAAAGCTCTAGCAAAAGTATTGCCTTCAATCAGTTCTGGCATGTCAGTACAACAGTATGTGGAAGTATAAATAGCGTGCTGCTAATGTACATTAGTCGTGTCACTTAATGCATGGCTGGAAGGTGCTGGGGCTGTAGCAGTATACACGCAGACGAGTTTCTAAATATCGACCAGCCCCCTCCCATAACGCTTTGCTTTCCTTGTCAGCACTCCCGTGCATCTGTAAATAAACTCTGCAATTATATCTTCTTCAGAAGAGGTGTAATTCTGCAGCTCTGGTGCTGTGGCGCTGAGTCCAAGTGAGCAAGCGAGCTCCGGTGCCAGTGAGCCAAGGCCACAGCACGGCTCCTGCGAGCTCGCAGCTGGGGGCCGAGCAGCAGCCGAGATTTCCAGCCCAAACTCTCCATCTCTTTGCTTCTCTGAGCTTAAGTCATGAACTTACCAGTCGCACATTTTAATGCAATTTAATATCTTTTACGTGGCTGCATTTTCTCTTCTGTTATTAAAAAAGAAAAGGAAAAGCTCTCATGGGCATGAATGAGGATTTATGTAATAGGTTGCAATGGCTCCATCAAAGCCATTGTGCTCTATCTTGTGAATATCTATTTAATCAGTGGTTTTAAAAAAAGACCTTATTTGTGCTAAGTGATTTTTCTTTCTTAGACTCTGGCAAGAATTTCATACTCCTGTGAAGACAGAGCGCAGCCAGTCCAGCTACTCTAGGCTTGAATGCTGCTATTGAACCGCCTTTATGCTGGAAAGAGGTTCAAGTACTAAAGACGCTATTCAGATGATTATGGAGCTGCTACAAGAGTCTAGAAGGAGCATTGCTAGGATGTTACTTCCGTGACAAAGTACTGGGGTTTATTAGCTAATCTATTAAATTCAAGTCAACAAGCAGCTCAGTTATGCTCGCTCACATTTTCTACATCACAAATTTGCTTGAGAAGCCACATCCTTCCAAGGGTCACCACTGTAATTTAGGAGTTAGGCCAACTTTTGATGTCTTGAAGGCACCCAGAAGGTTTCAGCCCCTGCTCCCAGAGAGAGCTCTGCTCCGTCAGCCCTCGCAAGAGTTGCCCTTGCCATGCAGGTTAAGAGCAGTTAAGGCAGCTTGACGTGGTCCCTGCCACCAGCAAGCCACTGGGCCAGTGCGTGGGAGAGTCACAGTGGGGATGAGATCCACCAACGTGTCCGTGGTTGTGTTCTCAGGCTGTCTCAACGGTCGGTGGCTTTTTGCTTCCACTCAAGGAAGTGAAAAGGGATGGGAATTAATTCTGGCTTTGTTTACTGAGACTAGTGGAGCCTGTGGGCATAAATTTAGACAGAATTTGGTTTCCGTGTGTGGCTGGTTAACAGCATGCACACAAAAAAGGTTGCGTTGTTAGAGTAGGTCACAGTGAACATTTCTTACAATCGTAAAGTAAAAAGCCGTAATGAATAAGATGTGTTCCTACCAGTAATAAATCTTTGCACTTGAGCAGGGTGACTTCTACATGGCTTCTCAGCCTGGCACATGCCATTTTCCTCTCCGCTCTGCTATTGAGTATGCTGAGCAGTCTCCCTTGCCCAATTAAAGCAGTACCTTGGCAGAAAGCGAAAATCACAAACCATTTTGGGCTGACTCTGCTAAGCACAAAAGGGCTTGACATTAGGGTTTTGTTCCCTGGTTGCATCTCATGCCACCCAGCTATCTTGTTTGCTCTTCACATGACTTGCCATCAGGCCCTTGATATCTGCGTGGCATTTTATATTCCCCTTGGTCAGATGTTTTGCCGGGTGACGCCAGGTTATTAATATAGCGTGTCACATTTATTCTGGCTGAGCAGTATAAAGGGAATACCCGTTGTTTGTCTCCCACCCTGGGTCTGTAATCTTGATCTTTTCCAGACGCTCCCGGCGGCTGGCAGACAGATAGCACGCAGTCCTGCTCGCTCCGGGACTGATTGGTTTCTTGGCCATCATCCAGTTCCAAGTACATCAACATATTTGCAGAAAGGTTTCCTAACCTGAAAACTCAGAGCTGGCCCAATCTCTTACATGAAGGAAGGAAGGAGTCGGATTTCTGCTGGAGTTCAGCAAAAGCACAGAGAGCAAGGGGCAAAGTTTCAGGCACTGCATCTCGGCTTGGGCTGGAGAAGGCAGATGCCTGAGCTGGGCTGGAAGGCTGTGGGCTGGTGCTAAGTCTCCTTCCAGTCTCCTGCTGGGGTTTAATCTGAGCTTGAACAGGCTAATTTTAATCCATCTTTCCAACTTAAATGATATGGCTAGCAGCGATCTAGCACGTGCAGCTTTTCTGCAAGCAGACGAAGGGTTAAGCACCCCCATTCGGTGCTGAGCTGCAGGAAGAACGCTCAGGTCTACACCTTATAGAATTATTGATCTGAAAAGCGGTATCGAGCACGTACCGCTGGGCTCAGCCCTCGCAGGAGGTGTTGGGCTGCGCCGGGGTGTTTGCTCCGTGCCCTGGCATCGCTGGGGCCTGGGCTGCGTGCGCGGTGCCAGACCCACTGCTGCCTGCCCTGCCTCCCTGGGGCTTTCAGCAGCTCCTCACTAGTTTCAGGTGTTTACACTCAGGTGTTTCATCAGTGAAATCAAACATTTCTTTCTCCCCCTTGGAATAACGCATCTGTGCATACTGTCTTCGGGTTTTGCATCACTGAATGTTTTCGCACAGTTCGTCGATATTTTTTAAAAGGATCCATTTTGGACGTTGATTACCTCTGCCTGCTTGTTCTTCATTAGCTCAGTACAAACCTTTATCAATACAATAAAATACTCAGGATGTCTAAATCCTATTAGCTCAGGAATGAAAGTTTTACTATGATGACGTCAGTCTTAAACTGCAATCAGGTATAATGATTTTGTGCCGTGCCTATACATTTATGCTTATTCACACTGAAAACTTCACCTTCTGCGTTTTTAAATGGTAATCCATTGTAGCAAGTACTCTGCTAATATTTCTTCCTAACCTCCAAGTGTTTGTGGGCTGTAGTGCTGCATTGTTTGCTATTACTGGACTTGATGACTTAGAGCTGCATTTAATATAATTCATAGTTTGGGGCTGCAATGTATTTTGCTCTGTGCTCCCACGTCTCTATTTCTTTTGAACAGTGCAGCTTTATGATTTGTAGTAAGTGACTCCAAAATAGTGATTCCAACAAGTGATTTTCAACATGAAACAGAGCTTCTAAGGGATCACTAATTAAGGAAGATCAAAATGAGCCCTGAAGCAGGTCTTGGGAAGATTTGCAGGTCTAGAGAAAATAACAGTGTTATTAAATGATATTTTGGGTGCCAACAGTGCACTATCTGCTTTCACATCAGAGAAATAAATCCTTCCCAAGAGGTTTTTAGGAACGCAGCACAGAGGAGTTGTTTAAGATGCAGCGCGTGAGGAGGCCGTGTAGGAGGCTGGCAGGAGCTTTTCTGAAGGGCTTTGTGGCAAGATGATGATCTGAGGTAGGTCTCGAGCAAGGAGATAATTTGGCAATAAGAAGACGCAGACTGTTGCAAGCACAGACATGCTGTAGAGGAGTCACAAGATGGTTGTGAAACTGCGTGTAGAGGAAGTGGCAAGCCGGGAGTTTCAGCTGCGCGATGGGAGCCGGGAAGGGAGCAGAGATTCCTGCGCTGTCTCGGTGAGAGCGGGAGAACTGGGATGAGAACCACGTCGATCTGGGCACCCGCAGAGGGGCTGGCCTGTGCGGACACACACCCCGGTTTGGAAGACTTGTTTTGGATGGAGAACCAAGCTGTAAGGATGCTAGAAAGGTTAAAGGAAAAAAAAACCAAACCAAACAGATAATGGATATTATATGTAATGGGTAATAACGTTTGCCTCCTTCCGAAAGTGTTCTGCGGTCAATAACTGGCAGGCCTGCAAGGACCGACATCCTGAGCTCTGCCACACCTGGAAAATCTGGGGCCTTGTTTTTACTGTATGAGCTCACCATTTGGCATACACTACATGAAATATGCTGCAAAACTTTTGCCCTGCCTGGCTTTTTGGGCCCATAGTCACTCCTGCAGGAGGTTTTGTTCTTGCTGCCCACCATTTCTGTCTTCTTTGCTCTTCCTGCCCACCATTTCTGTCTTCTCTCCATGTCGTAGAAGGTTTTCCTTCTGCTAAATTGAGTTTGCTGCCCAGAATTATTAAAGCTCATTTCAGAGCATGTGATTTAGTAGCAGAAAATAAAAACCTGTGTTTTAAATTCACCCTCTTTTTCTCCCTTTTGTTTTCAAACAGCCTGAGGAGGAAGGGAGGGAGTGCGGGCAGGCAGAGCATGTCACTGCTGGCCACTGCCAAGGCTGCGCTCGGGTGTCCCTTCCAGCTCGCTGTCGTTAGTAAAAATGCAAATGTATGGGAATACTGTATTGTGCACGTCAGCAGATGGCACGCTTTGTATTTACTGCCTCTGCCTGGGCACGTGCTGAGCTATGGGGGTTATCTAGAGCTACGGTAACGGCGTCGGTGGCAGAGGCGATGCTGGAGGTGTCTCATTTGGGATGGTGCAACGTGCTTTTGTCGCCAGCCCCTTGCTTGTGTCTCGCTTGTGCCTGCTGTGCTGGCCGGGCTTCGGCTTAGCGCAAGAGAGAAGGGCTTCGGTAGGCGGCTTTCTGCCTTCCCTGTGCGGCACTGGGGAGGCAGGAGGGGGGCAAGGAGACCCCAAACCTGGCAGCTCGTCCCTGTGACATCCCCCCAAATAAGCATGCTTCTAGAGAGTGGATGGATGTTCAGTGGGATACGGCTCATCCGTGGTGACTCACAGACGCCGATGGGGAAACGTGGTCACCGCAGGAATCGACTGCCTCCGAGTGAGCCGGGACCCGGCTTCCCTCCCGGGTCCATCAGGGGCAAAGCCCGAGTGCCAGTTGTGGGATGAGGCTCCGTCCCGCAATGTTGTAGTCAATTGTGCTATTAATCCCACCAGTAACAACATCAAGTTGGTGTTTACCCCCATCACTCCTACAGGAAAGCTGTTCAGTGATCTGTCTGCTCTCGAGGCAAAAATTTTTCCTCTGATTTCCAGCCTCAATTAATTCCTGTCCGTTTTACACCCACTTGTTCTTGTGCCAGCATTGTCCTTTAGCTTGAAGATCTCATCTCCTCTGCTGGCCTTTGCCCCCGGTACATGTATGGAAGCAGGGCATCATCCCTCAGCGGGCGTTTCGGCAGGATGAACGAGCTGAGCCCCTCTGGCCTTACCGTCAAGACCCTGACATGTTAATGGCAATAAACCAAACGAGCAGCGAGAAGCGCAGTGATGGCTGCGGCTGTGGTTGACCAGAACGAGTAAGGAGCTCCAATTTAAAATCGTACCTGTGAGCCATTTCTCTGCATTTGCTTAGCTTCAGTGACGACAAATACCGTGATTGCCAGTGAAGTACTTATAGCAAATATTCAGTTGAAGCTGTATTAGCCACAGGGTACTGGTATCGTTCGTTATTGTGGTACCCTGGAAGAGGGTGCTGTTTCCGACCATCCGTTCCGTACATGTGCCAAACCACTTAGACAGAGTAAACATGAGACTTTCTGCCAAAGGGCCAGGTTTTTCCATCCTTAATATTTTGTCCTCAAATAGTACCAGTTGGCAGATGCTTGTGATTTGGAGGAGGCTACTTTTGCATTAAGCTTCTGCTGGACCTGAAATGATCAATAAGAGCTATAAAAAAGATTGCCCTTGAAATCATGTCAGTATACTTTGCCATTTGCTATGTACAGTGTCTTTTCCTATTGATATAAAAGATGAAGAGTACAGACATTTGAAAGATGTAAAGCAAGTAAAATTTCGCTGAAATGTGCCCAGCTGGATTAATTATTTTGGGGAGGGTCGAGTCTCTGAAGGATTTAATAATCTGAATACCATCTTAGGACATTTCATTGTCTTTTTGCTGGCAGGGAACAGATACCAATTATGGAGATAAATCCAAAAAACAGGTCAAATAATTATTTTATGAATCAAGTGAAAAGGCTCGGTGCATTTCTCAGTGCAGCACCTTTCCACACATCCACTGTTGGACTTCTGGGTGTTGTAGATGGGCTGAGGGTAGTTTCAAACATGAGTGCAGAAAACCTGTAAAACTTCTGACTCAAAGGCTGTCTGTCCTCCCAGTTCAGAATAGCCAGGTAAAATGGAAAAATTTGTGGTCTCTGTAACTTGTTAAAAATTACTGTCATTTTATTCCTGTCTCCAGTCTGTTTAACAGCAGAACAGCTATTTGATTTGTAGCTGATGCCTTTGTGCAGCCTGTTGCAGCCGGACGAAGTTACGGCAGAGCAAAGTGGCTCGTTGTGAGCTTGCTGGCCTGTTTGAAAAGGCAAAAGTGCCTTTTGGAGTCCTGCCAGGCAATCCTCTTTTTAAGGTCAGGATGAAATAAACCATGACTCTGGCCGGCAGCCTCCTGATGCTCCAGTTCCGTACAGATACGGCAACACTTTCCTATGTACTGGAAGCAGAGGTCGTTTGCTGTACGGGACCCTTGAGACTTGTGCGGCTGGCTTGCGTTTGCCATTAGTGCATGATATGCTTTGGGAAGAGTGTTAAGAGCGGGTTACACTTAATAGGTATATGAGATACTTTCAGAGGCATTAATAAAAGATGCAATATATGACTGTAATTCCCCTTTTGTTACCAGTAGTACCCTGGTGGGGAAAAGGCGAGACTGGACCCCATGTACCCACTTGCTGGGTGGAATTACCCACCCCAAGCTGGCTCTGGGGAGGGAGCGGGGCTTAGCCGTAGGCAGAAATGCTGTAAGGTGTCCTGGACCCCCACCAGAAGGCACCGGGCTCAGCTGCAGCCCTGTACTGGGGTCCCCATTCCACGAGGCAGGCCGCCACGGGCAGCCTCCTCCACGGGAGCCAACACCCCTGTCCTGCCTATTGGCAAAAAGTGTCTGCAAAATGTTACTTATGATGCTTAGATGCAGCTGTAAAAGCTGAACTGACACTGAACAGAGCATAACAGCCAGGCCAGACTGGGATAAATACTGTCCCATAACTTGATTGTAAACATCTGTGCCGCAGAACAGCACCGTTTCGCAGAGCAGGTGATGCCAAAATCCGGTGAGTGTCTGCTGAGGAGCACCGTGCTGTCCCCGTGCCACCTGTACCACTGGCCACGGGCGTGCGACTGCCTGTCCAGCACCTTTCCAGCAGGGAAAAGGTGGCAATTGTCCCTTTGGGGAGAACCGGCCGGGTCCTTCAGCAGACCAAAAGCACAGCCCACGTGCCGGAGCAGAATTGGTCCTGATGAGCTGTGAGCAGGGTGGAGGGTGCTGGGCAGAAACACCCGCAAGGCAAGGAGAAGAGCTGTGGAAGTGCTGCACAGGGAGGGTAAGACCTCGTTAATACCTCGGCTTGGGCAGCAGCAGTAGGGAAGAAAAGCAGCTGCTCTGTCGGTTGCTAGCTAGAATATTTTCAGGAGGAAAAAGCCCTTAGGAAGCGGCATTGCTGGCTGTGCTAAGAGTGATCACGCTCACACCCGTCTGCATTTACAAGCTCTGGAAGTGAAAATAGGGAGGGTGTCTGCTGTGTTTGACTGCCTTGCATTTTCCAGAGATTAATGGCAGTGAACCATAGTAAGATGATAAAATAGCCCAGGATGTACATTCAGAAAAATAACAACTGGTTTATAGAATTCAGGATTTCTTCTTTGGGGGACTTAAATAACCACATGATGTTAGCTTGTTACAGGATAACGTCAAGCTACTTATCTGTAGTAAACATGAAAAGGATTAGAATTTTGGAACCCTCCGTGCTAGAAGAAAATCCAAACTCATTTTTACCTCTCTCCTGTACTTTTCCAACCATCTCCTGGTGACCGTTCAGGCACAGTGCGAGGCTGCAGCCAGCTCGGCGCAGCGCTGCGTGCCGTCCTTAGGCATGCACGGTGGCTCCGCAGCGCGGTGGCTTTCACCAGTGCCGGTGAGTGAATGGCCATGGGGAGAAATAACAGCTCAGGGACCTGATGTGCAAGATGCTGAGAGTTTCAGGCAGTAATTGCTGCAGACACTGAACAAGCAAGTAGCACAATGGCTTCTTTGTAGCGAATAGGGCTTTAAAAAACTAAATGAGCGCTTTGTAACATCCCTTAAAACCCGACAGTGCTCGTGCTGAGCTGGTAGCTGAACTCACGTTTGCTGCCGTACAAACCATGAGCCTCGCTAGGGTACTGCTGACGAGTTATGCTGGAAAGCTGTAAGGGCTCTGGCTGCGTATATTCATTTTTATCTTTGTGCTACGCTGAAGAGGGACCAGGGTTGCAAAGGGAACGCCACCAGCTCTCGGGTCTGCCTTGGGCTCCGGGTGGTGGAATCGGGCAAACTGCAATTCAAAGCAGTTTGTAAACACAAGGCAAGTGAATTCCTGGCCCCATCCTCCGCGACAGCAGACAGGCCGCGGGTCGTGGCAGGGGGCTCTGGTTATTCTGCCTCTGTTGTACCCATTGAACAAGAGAGCTGCTAGAAGAGTGAACTTCTGTATTCAGAGATAACAAAGTCAAATAAACATACATTTTTGCTTTGTGATACACGCAGAGGCTTAATAACATGTTTAGCAGCAGATGACAGTTTACATTATAAACACTTAAGTAAGTGCTGCTGGATTTTCTGTGCCAGGCAGCTGTGATACACGGTGCTGGGGGGGGAGTGACTGCAAGGAGTTCGGTGGCTGTATTTCAGGAGGCATGTGTGTTTAGGCTCTGGAGATAAACAAGAGTTAGGAGCCACGAGGGACAAACCTGACAGAGGGATTCGGACACTTTTGAGAGGCCCCTGAGTGCAACAAGATTTTCCCCTTGGTGGGAGAAGCTCAGGAGGGGAAATAAAGGACTAATACCCACGGCGCGGAGAGTGGTCAGCCTCATGGAGCCTTGTGCCGGTGCTAGGGCATCCGCATCGGCTGTCGGTGTGCTCAGCTCCGGCATGCCCGCTGCGTGTCCGGTCCTGTTTCATTAAGTGCTGATGGTTTCAAGCACGGACTCTTCCGCGTGAAAGATTATTTAGAAAAAACAGCAAGCTGTTCTGATAATGGGAAACAGGTGCACAAAATTAGATAGCAGTGAGAAGCAGTTGTGCCTGTACAGATCTGAAGGTGTAAGAAACAGCATTTTTCATTGCTAATGGTGTTAAAAATCCAGCTGAATGTCTTGGTGAGAAACAGGGCTCTAATGATTATGAGAGGATCTTTATAATTAGCAGAGTCTGCCCAAACTTCCTGAAATACTTTATTTTGGAAACGTATTTGGTACCATAGTAAAGATGGTACTGCAGTTAGAAGATCAGGAGTAATGCCCTCAGGAATGAGTCTGGGAAGGCAAAGCAGATGGTAAGCCCTCTTGTAGAGTCAGTGCTGTCATCCTCAGGAAAAGTGTAAATTCGTAACATAAACAAAAAATACACAAGCCTGCCTGGTTTGATAGACTTAAATGTGTCTATCTTTGTGGTTTATATTGCAGATCTAGAAACAAACTGTGGGGCTGTGTAGCTCTCATGGTAACCATGTGACTTGCAATGATTATTCAAATGACACTGAATTACATCAAAATCATGGCACAATCCTATTTCTCAGGTTTTATGCCAAATCTTACCACATTCCAAGACTGCTGGTGGGCAATGCTAATCCAGGGACAATGTGTTCCCGACGCTGCCTCTTCCTTACTGCTACCCCACCAAAAAGTTTTGTGCCAAGACCCCCTCGCAGAGGTAGATCAAAGAGCTCAAAAGCCTGAATTGTTGAAGAAGTTGGAGGCAGCATCTTCTGTCGGGACACCTTGGCAGCTGCCGTGTTTTCATGCGAGGGTCATGCTGTGCTGTGAGAAGGAGCAGGGCTGGTTTAGGATTGATTTAGGACTGGTTTGACGGGAACAGGTCCTCATGCACACGACAGGGAGCTGGCCCTGTCACTGGGTGAGGGCAAGGACGGCTGGAGGGCGATGGGGAGTCCTGCAGCAGGGATCCCTTGGCGTGCAGAGGCTTGGTTGGACTTCCCCCTGTGATAAAGGACTGCAGTAGTTTTTAATGTAGAGAAATTGTAGTCATCACTGTAAAACTGCAGAATTTGGACAGATGGGGGTTGCTTTTATTCATTTTCTTTGTTTTGCAGAATGACTCATGAAACCTCATTGCATTTTACAGTTGAGCGTGATTTCTCCTGGCTTGCCATTGCGTATTTCCTCTGTTCGTTACCGTGTTACAATCGCATCTTTCCACGGGTCCAAAGCAAGTGCCCCCTGAGCTGCTTGGCAGAGCCAGCTACAGCTAACTCCTGCCACCTGCTGTCTCCTTCTTTGCTCTTCACTTTATTAGGATCCCGGTTTATTAAAAAATGCAGAGGGACAAAGGAGATGGAGGTGTGGCTGCCTCCTCGCTTGCACTGACCTCCCAGCTGAGCATTGCTCTGCAGCCACCCTGCTCCTGCCGCTGCCGACCCTGCCGCCTCCTCTCCTCCACCACCACCACCAGCTTTCCTCTCATCCCAGGGAGTAAGCGGAGAGCCTGGAGGTTGAGTTTAACCGTAGCCTGGCTCTGGAGAGAAAGCCAAGGAACAGGCCACCTTCCTTCACAGCTCTGCAGTGCTGAGAGTGGATGGAGACTCGCTGGGCTGTGGTGCTGCCCCGGCTGTTGCACCCTTTGCCTTCGCCGCGCTGGCTGTGCGCTTGCTGGGGTGGGTTTTGCTCGGTGGGTCTGCTGTTCCCTTTGGCTGGCGCTGGGATTTGTGGCTTTCTGTGTCCAACAGGTTCCCCTCTTCATCTGCTGCTGGGTTTCTGCTGGTGGTCAGTAACCCTGAGAATATGCTCGCCTCAGGGGTGCCACTCACCTGCGCTCATGAACTGCGCATTCGTGAATCCGCCGTTAAAACAGAAGGGCCTCAGGAGACTTGTTTTTGTCTGTCAGTCAAGTCTTTGATTTGCGAGTATTTTCTGGCATAGGGATTGCACCACTGATGCCTGTCAGTGGTTAACTAACGCCTGTCCCATACAGACGCTGTCGCCTTTCCTCCTACGGAGCCAGGTTTTGGCTCTGTGCAAGTGAGCTCAACTCCTTAGAAGCCCTTGGTGGCCTCCAGACACACCATCACCCCGAGACTGTCATGGCCCTTGGAAATGTTGGCTGAATAAACCTGATAACACATGCTGGAGGCAGGTGGGGAATGGTGTCATCTCGGTGCTCTGGAGCTCCTAAGGCCGTAGAGCAAAGCACGCTTTTTAGGGAGGAGATCTACGGGGGACAGGTATTTATGTAACTTATCTTGAATGATTTATAGGGACCTTAGGTACCAGGTTTGTGACCTATGTGTTTAGGTAATGCAGTTTTAAGTCTCAACAGCGCCCACTTAATCCTGAGCATGCTGGGCATCCACATGCTCGTGCAGAAGAGCCCCTGGGGTCGGCACGGGAGGTAAGGGAAAGAAGCAGCACATCATGGTGGATGACCGTGCTTTCAGCCAAAGATATTTCATCCACCATCCCTTGGTATGGACACGGGGTGAAGAGCAACTGTAGAATAACAGATCAAGCGTTTGCTGATTTTTTTACCTCTGGAGCTCGCTGCCGCTGCTTCGGAGCTCCTATGCCATCGTTGTTTCACAAATAGGGTGTCTTGACTGCAAGTGCTGCTGCTTGAAGATAAACTGCAAAGCAAATTTTAGCTTTTTTTCTCTAGGCTAGTGTAGTGGTGCTTTGTACTTTGTCATCCTTATTTTTAACTAGACAAATGCAGGTCTATTTTCCACTTAGGCAAAGACTATGGGGTGCTGCAAACCTTGGAGAGGACCCTGACAATCTGCGGCGTATTCTGAACATGATGCCACACTGATGATTAAGTTTTTCCAGCAGAGCTCATCAGTTAACTTCTAATGAAAAAATTTTGTGGAAAATGCAGCTCTGAGAGGGCAAGTTTACAATCGAATTGCAATTCTTACCAGTTTCAGAAAATGTTTGTTTGGGAGATGTTTTTTGCATCAGGACATGATTCCAGATGGACTGTTGTACAAACCAGGAGCGACTGGTGAACTTAACGTGCAGCAGAGATTTGAAAAACACAAGGTTAAGCTCTTGCTCTACGTATCTCAGGCCACATTATCCTAATGTTGGGTCATCTGGGGGAAAATAGTTTCCCGTTTTTGACTTCTTGTGAGTATTAAAAAGCCATGACAGCAGAGACTTAGACCTGGGTTTCAGCCATCCCGGTGAAGACCTTGCCCACCCAGCTGTACCGCTGGGACTGCCTGTTCACGTGCACAAAACTGGACACTCTTGGTAGAGAGATAACTACAAACTCCTGGTTAGCCTTCACTTTTGGGGGGGGAATTTTCTGTTAACTTGATGGCTGAGCACATGGTTGGCTGCGTGCTGGATCAGGCCCAAGGAAGGGGAGCCAGATGAGGGGGCCGGCGTGGCTGCAAGCTGAACTTGTGGAAAGAAATAAAAATGCCTTTCCAGCTGGATTAACTGCATGATCTGTGCTGCAGCGTCCCAGGCGCTGGCACGGGGAGCACGGGCAGCGTGCAGCCAGGAGCTGGCTGCGTGCACGCGGGGTGGCTGGAAGCAGCCACGGCACTCCGAGCTGGGCGTCCACTGTGCTGGGCTTTTCGCTAAGGCAGCCTGAACGGCTCCAGCTCATCCCAGCGTGAGCCGCAAGTCCTGTAGAAATCCGGAAAACTTGCACGGTTCAGGCAAACTGTTTCCTGGGGAGCACTGCCTTTGCCAGGGTTTAACCTCCACCTTTACCCAGGTCACAGAGCATCAGGGCTCCCTCTTACACCTCCCGCTACAAAACTGTTGACGTACTCTGAAGGTATTGAAAATCTCCAGGACTTAGGTGGGAGTTTCTGCAGGAGTGACTCAGAATAGGCCTAGGCTGGCAGAGAACTTCTTTTTTTATGTTAAAAGGGGGAAGGGGAAGGGGATTTGAGTATCTTCCACCCACCTCAAGGCATAGAAGCTGTGCTACAGTAAGCCATGCAAAACCAGATCTTTGGTGGATAGTTCCCCTCTTAGTAAACTTACTCCTTTGCTGCTGAGTGGTCTTCTTTGCAAAAGAACCCCTTATCAGCCTTGCCCCCTGCCTCCCTCCCTCCGCCTCTTACACAGTTTTTAAACCTCGTGTATTAACTTTTTCTCCCAAACCAATCGCTAATGTCTACCAGCAAGCAGCAGGTGCAGCCAGAAGAAGCTCTGCTCAGCTAAATGCTCAGATTCAGTTCATTGCTGTATTTCTATTTGCGTCAGTAAACGAAATGTTCTCGATTGAAGGTTTTGCAATAAAATATTTTGAGTAATCAGAGTTAATTTTCTGAATAGGTATGGATTAATTATCAGCTGGCTGTTTTTTGTAGATGCCATAGTTACAGAGCTGAGTTTCTTCTGTTGATTACTTTGTGGCTACAAATGTACTCAAGCTGTCTTTGGTAAAAGAGCAGATAATAAAGAGTAAAAGAAAAGAATATTAATTGAGCAATTACCAGTTTCAAGATGTACTTATGCAGTTGGGTAAGTAAATGCTACAGTGAGGCGTGGTAGATGTAGGAATCTCCTGCAATGCGTACTGTGTTATACTGGTGTCGTGCCTTTGGATTTCCAAAGAATCTAAAAAACTTTGCACTGGTGCTTCTGCATTTTTTAATTGCATTAATGAAATGCATGTTCCCATGCATTTTTTAATTCTTGAGGAACCGTATGTGGGACCAAATAGCACAAGACCAAAGTAGTTACCCTCTATCTGCAGCCACGAGGAACAGAATAACTGCCAGGAGATCTAGTCTGTTATTGCTCCACCCCAGTAAGTAGTTTCTGGAGACCTCAAAAATAGTAACTGTCTGAGCACCCACTCCCTCCCAAGCACATACACAACTGTAAATAAATATTTATGTTATAAATGTAGCTGCTTAAGCAAAGTATGCAATCCCTCACAAAGTATGCAATGTGTTATTACTGATATTTGATAAATTTTTCAGTAATTCGTTGGTTGTTGTTCATACAAAGTAGTTGGTGTATGCCAGGAAGCAGCTTGCATCAGGAGCTGCCACGTCAGGGCATGCAGCCTGTGTTTCCCCATCGCTGCTGCTTCCAGGGCAGCTCCTGCATCCCCCTCTTGCATCGCTGGATGCAGTTTGGTCTCACACCACAGCTTGGTGCTTCTCCAGGAGAGGCATTCAATTTTACTATACAGGAACCTGAAATGCTTCTGCAAAACCTAAGACTGAGGTTGTAGCTGGTGCCTGGGTTTTGAATGGTGAGAGAGTTTGTCTGTCCCCTGCTCTGCGTCCTTCCTGCCAGTACCCAGAGAACCATGGACAGGCTATGCCATAAAGTTTGGATTTTGTTCAGATTTCCTGATCAGGAGATGGAAGGCCTTAGTGCTTTGAGGTGTCTGGTCACTGTTGGAACAGGCAAGAGGCTGCCTTTGTTCTGAGCGTGCTTGGTCTTTCGTTCTCTGCAGCCTCATGTCTAAATAATGCAGGTCAAGTTCAGCGATGGCACCTTCACGTCAGTGGTTTTCTCTGAGACCTTCTCTACTTGTGATTCCTTTCTGCAGTGTTTGGTGTTTGTTTACCTCTTCTCATTTATCCCTCGGTCAACCTGTATTGGTATGTATGGACTCACAGTAGAGAAGGAGAGTAAGCCGAGATATGTTTTGCAACTGGACACAGACTCCCTTATTTTTTTCACAATTTTGTGCATTACTTTCAGGTCTACCAGAGTTCTTGCTGGCTTTTTTGCCTGGATACTTTATCTGCCTCCTCGTGCAGTAATGACAAGCACTCTGCATGCTCTGCAGAGTGGAGGGAGAGACAGGGTCTTCCCTGCCACCATGCTCAGGTCTCCTTTTGACTTAATATGATGAGTGGGGGCAAGCAGCAACAGGGAGGGATGGAGAAATGTATGGCAGGGATCGCAGCTCTATGTTGTGGCAGCAGTCTGAGTGCGTGCCCAGCTGGGTGGTGCGGTTGAGGGCGGTCATCAGGCACAATAAATTGGGAGACCATTGGGAACGGGGAGAGGCACGTGCCCTGGTAGGAGCGAGGACTCAACTCCCACTGCAAGTGAGATGAAGCCTCAGACTTCCAAAAGCAAGAAAATTCATACTGAACACAGCCGTACTTCACTTGGCTTAGCTGGAACATGGTCACACATATGGTATTTATATCAGATCCAAATGCCCAAGCAAAGGAAGCCAACCTGCTTATTTTCAGGGTTTACGAGGGGTGTCACTTGCTAAAGTGTCCAGGGTGACTTCAGCTACAAGTTGCAGCAGCCAAGTTATGAAACCGTAAGAAAGTGAGTGTATAATGGAAACAGTGACAGAAGGTTTGGGGCTTTTTAAATTTTTTTTTAAACAGTCCTCCATTTTGCAGCCCAGCTGTTTAAAATGCACTGAACTAATACCTCGCGTGGCTAAGACGTGAACTATGGCTGAAAAGAGACTCGGGCATCCAGCTTGCACAACTGCCAAGTCCTCACCAATCTCACAGGATTTCAAAAGTTGGCTTCCAGAGCAGATGGGGACAGGGCTTGGCTGGAGGATGGTGGCATGTCATAACTTCTTCAGTCCCTGTTATGCCTGTAAGGCTCGGAGTGAGGTCTGGCAAATCGAGCCCCCTGACTTGTGCAAACACTGCATCCACGGGGGCGGCGTGGGGAGAGCTGCAGAGCTTGGTGATGGTGTTTAGCTGCTGCCTGTTCATGCTGAGAGCGACAGGAGCTGTGCTGAGCTTAGAGAAATTCAGGCTGAAGGAAGACTGAGCAGATGTAGTCAGGAAAGAAGCCTCAGGGGTAAATGTTTTATCATAATGCAGAGTCCTGCTTGCATACAATAGAAATATGCCAGCGAGAGGCTCCAGTAAATGTAGCCCTGTGTCTCCTGTACTGAGCAAATGACACGGTGTGGGCAACGCAAACGTGACACATGCACTGAAAAACATCTTTTGGCAGATGCGCGTGACACACAGTATGTGTTTTGTTCACAGCTTCGATGTGGAAAATGGCCCATCACCAGGTCGCAGCCCGCTGGACCCGCAGGCCAGCTCCTCGTCAGGACTCGTATTGCACACAACGTTCCCGGGCCACAGCCAGCGCAGGGAGTCGTTCCTGTACAGATCCGACAGCGACTATGACTTATCACCAAAGACTATGTCCAGGAACTCTTCTCTCCCAAGTGAACAGTAAGCATAAATTGAGCCCACATCATATTTTACAGTAACTAAGAGATTTACATGGCCTCCTCTAATCCTCAGAGCTCTGTTAAGAGGAGCCTAGGGGTGGTACTCACATTTCATAGCCTGAGTGCCCAGGATGGGTGCTTTTATGGTCTGCCAAAGCATGACTTCCCTCTCCCCATCCCATCCTTAAAATATTCCCCTTTTCTCCATAATTTAGCAGAAGTGCTTTCAAATCTGTACCCTGAAATAACAGAGAATTTTTGCATTTTACATTTCTTGGTATTAGTTCCTCACGTGGGAGTTTGTGTTTGGGGCGTGAAGCACTTGCAGCTAACTGCAGGGTAAAGCCTGGGCTGTGCTCAGGGCAGAGACTGTGCAAGCTGCCCATGTCTCCAACTGGACCTGGAGGCAGGAGAACCCTGTCGCTCCAGCGCTTGGCTTGCTTGCACTCTCTTTTCTCTGTTGCACTCTCACCGTGTGTTCTCAGAGCCTGGTTAACATCATCTCTGCTTTTTCTTAAGTAGGTAACGCTCCATTGGCCTGGACAATAGAAACGTGACTGTACTTACATTTACAGTATTACTCTTCTCCATCCTGTTTTCTGTCATGGGTTGTTCGCTAGAACTGAGCGGAAAATGCAGCAAAAAGCCGAGACAGATGGTTGAGCTTGAGAGGATCAATACAACACAGAGTGTGGAGCTTAAATGAGTGTCCTGGATTTGCAGCCCTTTATTTTAAAAGGCACAGTTTAAAGTTTTAAAGTGACCATTAAGCTGTTAAAAAGTGCTCATAAAAAAAAAGTTTAACTGTTATGAAAGCCGTGCAAGTTTCGTCATGAAATAGAAATCTAAATATTAGCGAGATCCAAGAGGAGAATTCTCCTGAAAGAGAACATCCCTCCTTGTTAGTTAACATTTAGTAAATATTTCCCAGAGACAGAGTAACCACTTCAAATTATGCAAATACCATGTTTGGTGTAAATGTTGGATTTTAACAATTGCCCCGTGTTCCCAGCAGTGTGCTGGAGGAGACAGCTGTGCTGGGGCGGAGAAAGCCCCGTCCAGCTGTGCCCACCACCGTCATTTCCCCCAACTTCATAGCTGCCTGCAGTTAGAAGTGTCCATTTACCGCAGGCACCAGGGCTCCTGCGGTACTCGGGGGAGCCGGCATCTCCACGCTGACCTGTTTTTGACATCAGCGTTGAGACAACTTTCATTAAAATGTAGACTTAGCAGCACTGATACCTGAGTCTGGACAAGTTGGACATGCTCTGTGGCAGCACAGTCAGGGAGAATACCCCTTTGAAGGGGTCCAACACTGGCGGACACCTTTCCAGAGGTGCCCGAGGCAGCCTGCAGCCATGCCTGCTCTCTCCTGCCTGCAGCCATGCCTGCTCGCCTGCCCTCGCTCCGTGCAGCAGCCACACTGGATTGCCTTGCTTTCCAGCTGCTGTCAGGTCTGTGCTGCACAGCAATAGCTCTACCCTGCCATGCCTCAGTTAGGTAAATCATACTGGATTTTTCATGTATGCACAAGTGCTATACATAATATCGCCAAAAAAAAAAAAAAAAATCCCTCTTATTGACGGTGACGATGTATTTTTCTCAGAACTTCTGCTCAAATCTTCCGTGATGAAAAACGCCCGGATAAAACCCAGGGTCTGAATAACATTAAAGACTGTGACAGAGATAACAAAAGCCAGGAAATTCAAAGCTGACCTTTCCCTGGACCGTTATGGGGTTTTTTTCCACCACGGTGCAAGCATGCTGCCTTAACTTTTGAATTTCCTGGCTTTTATTGCCTGGTGTTGCCAGTCTGAACAGTTGCTCCAGCCGGGTTGTTTTGGATATACACTGTGAGACCTTTCCATTAGGAACAAGATTTTATGTAGTGTTAAATAAACGCTGCATGGGTTAATGTTGGGTTTTTTATTTTTTGTTGCGGACGCTGCCTGGGGGGAACCTCCCTCGGTAAAAGTGAATGACGCCCTGTTTGAGGTAAATTTACACGTTTTCTCCGTTTCTCCTCAGGCACGGGGACGACCTGATTGTCACACCTTTCGCCCAGGTGAGTTGGCAGCCCGCTGGCCTCTCCAATTAAAAAAAAAGAAAACACCACCACAAACCAAAAAAAAAAAAAAAACCCCGAAAACCCCAGGTGGAGAAGATAACGTCTCCGGTTTTGCCTCCCTCACAGGTGCTGGCGAGCCTACGAAGCGTGAGGAACAACTTCACGCTCCTTACCAATTTGCACGGCACCTCCAACAAGTAAGCCCCTCGGTTTTTCCTTCCTTTACGGCTCGTACGCAGCAGGGACCGGCGGCGGGGGGGGGAGTCCGAGCAGGGGCGGCGGAGGCCGGGACTCCCCCGCCCCGGTCCCCCCACTACCGCCGCCATGCCTGCGGGCCCACTCCGCCGTTTGGGCGGGACGCCAGGGGGCGCCAGAGCGCAGCCCGCCGCCCGGGCTGCACCGTCGTTTCTCCCTCAGGGTTTTATGGCCACCGACCCGGCGAACCCCCCCCCCGTTTCCCCCTTTCCTCACAGGGGTCTTGTGTCCCCTTATCCCCGAGAGAGGCCGGGATGGCGGCCCTCACTGGTCAGTGATGGCGGCTGGCCGGAGAGAGTGGAAAAGCACGGTGTGCCTGAGGAGGGAGCGATGTATTTCTGCTTGGGAAAGGGGGTGCGACACGTTTCTGGGCACGTTGCGCGCATGTGGTGTGGTATCATCCTCACTTTGCCACCTTGGCTGTGCCAGGCGTTCGTTAAGTGCCCAGCTCAGAGCGGAGGCGTCGTCGGTGTTCGTTCGAGCTGTAGTCCTGCCGTGCATTTCCACCATTGTTTCACAAGAGAGGCGGTCACGGCCAAAGGGTAGACACCGAGGAAGGAAAAACCCCAAGCACGAGGCTGTGGGGACGGTAAGGATTTCCCTGGCAGGGCATCCTGCAGCTCAGCTCCATGAGGGCTGCCCAGAGAACTGGCCTGTGCTGCGGGCAAGCCAGGGATCCTACGTCGCTTCGTTTGACGCTGTAATTGCACCGAATGGTGAAGGTGATGCGCTGAGCTTAAGAGGAGGATGTTGTTTTTTATACCTGCTGAACAGGAGAAACCAAACAAACTCCTTTTTATGTCTTTGTCCAGAACCACCGTTTCCCCTTAGCTATTTATAATGAGCCAGTCGTCATCATTTTCTGGCCTGTTTTGCCCCAAGAGAGCTGTTTTGCATGAAACCAGCATCATTCGTTCCTGGTGACGTCGGTTACGCACCCACCCATCCCACCCTGGGACTGGCAGGCGCTGCTTGCTCGACATGTCCCGCTGGCACCTGGAGCGAAGGATGAGGTGCAAAAGTGCACTCCAGTGGGACGCCAAGGGCTTGCTTCACTGCTGCACGCGTGAGTGGCATCACCAGGGTGCCCACCGTGGACTCTTCTTTCTGCCTTCCAGTGCAATCTTGTATTTTACATAAAGCCCAGCTTTTTATCCAGGCGTGAGGTTTTCCTCCCGTTGATTTCTGTTTGCAAATTCTGATGGGAAGGAACCGCCGCGTTCCAAGATGGAGGTTAATAGAAAAACAGATGGCTGAAATAGATTCCTTTTTTTAAGCTTTGCTTTTTTGAACAGCTCAAGCATTTCAGCGGTTCCTAATGAGGAATCTGCAATTGGATGGGGCCGGAAGGAAGCAAGGGCGTAACCTGTAGGACACACAGGCATCTTGCAGTGTCCTTTTGAAAACATTCCCAGATTTGATTGAGGTATAAAGTCATTTGCCCAGCCAAAGTAAAAGTCGTTAAATGTTTAAACCATTATATACCAAACATCCAAGTCCGTGGCGGAATGTGCTTCCAGGCACTGCAGAGCTTCCCGCACAGTTTCCAAACAGCTCTGCTGGGTTACAGCCGTGCTGCCAGCTCATGATTTTATCATATGTCTCATGATATGTGGTATTTTACTTCAACTTCTGCTCTGGGGATCATGAGAACCTTAGCTTTTCTTTAGTGCCTCCTCTCCCCTCTTTTTTCCTCCTCCACCCCTCCTGGCCCAAGAAAGAAAAAGAGGATGCTGTCCCACATATTTACAGAAATGCTGGAAAATATGAATGCTAAGGGCTGGAGGAAAAAAAAACAACTAGAAGTCATACTTTTCGGACTTTAACGTCAGGGTTTTTAAGGCAGTTTCCTGATTGGAAATGAGGAGAGTATGATTAATGGTTTCAGAGTGCCTGAGTTTGGCAGACGCAGCCCAGGACACGGTCAGAAAGCATCCGGCGCCTACTCCTCTTAATACCCGCCGGCAAGAGAGAAGGAGCGGGAAGCAGGAGCCATGTACCCTTGAACGTGGTGGTGTCTAAGAAGGGACTAAGAAGTGCTGCCGAAACCCAGATCTCTGGGTCTCTGTTGCCTGTGCCCTGGCTGCCACAGAAACCAGGATGGGCACAGCCAGGACGTAATTTGAGGATGCCAAGAGCGGTGCCATTCCCTTTTCAGGCTCTGCAGCGGGGAATACCCTACTGAATACTGGTTCATCCCTCCCCACCCCCCTGAAGGCATGTCTGTGCAACTCAGCGCGGGGTTTGGAGATACCTGGAGCACATCTCCCCAGATACTGGAAGCGCTGCAGCCACGGCGTGGTGTCCCTGTTGGGGAGTTTCTGTTTTTTAGAGATTTCAAGATTTGGCTTTTCAAAGGCTCAGCAGAGGCAGGTCAGGGCAGATTTTCAGAGAAGTTGGCATCCAAAATGTGTGCCCTGTGCTGAACCCTTCGAAGAATCTGGGTCCCGCAGCTCCCTCCAGAAAAGCCGAGCCTTTGAAATCCCAGCCGGCAAGCGGGTGCTGTGCCCAGGGGAGCCTGCTGCTGAGGAGCAGGCTTTGGAGCCCCGCTGGCCCACGTGCTGCCGGCAGGTTGGGAGGCTGGGGCCGAGGGTTCGAAGTTGGACTGTAGCTGCGTTACTCTAACGCAGATCTTACCTGGTTAGCAAGGCCTTCCTGGAGCACTTCTGAAGAACCCCCTGGAGCTACAATTGCAGCAGAATTGAGCCGCTCACTTGCTTTGATTTTAGCTTCAAAGGAGAGCTGGCAAATAATGGATGTTTCAGTTCAGTGGCTGACTCAAAAAATTGGGGTTAGGAGGTTGGCTAAGAGAGAGTGTGGGGAAATCTGGCTTCAGTTAAAATGTATCAGAAACTTCTTAGGGAAGCAAAAGCCCAAAGTTTCGTTTTTGGTCAGCCTGAAATACTGCATTCAATCCAAAATGAAGTATCTCGGGTTTGGTGTCAACTCTCTTTTTTAACTTCTTTAAAAAAGAAGTCTCTTTTTCCCCAAGTAAATTATGGTTTCAACTTGAAAAGTTAACAGTTTTATTTGGCAAATCTCACAATAAAGTATTTTGACATTTGGAGAAATACTGCACCCTTTTTCCAGTCAGGCCCTGTTTGCCTGACTTGAACCAATTTTTCAAATAGCTTTTGGTCCTTCCAAAATCCAGACTTTTCTGATGAAATTGTTGCTCCTAGTCAAAAAAAGTCCTTCAGCTGTTTCAGAGCTTACACTAGTGACTGCAGCATCTTCTTACTTGCTTCCAGGTGCAATTCAAACTGTTAACTGTAGGGTTTAAAGCTGTACATTTCTCACCTTACCTATGGCATTGCCTTGCAGCCTGTGTGCTGGTGTAGTGTTTGACATTACATCAGGGTCCAGTTCAGACCTTGTAGGGAAAAGCTTTTCAGGAAAAGGCCTAGATTCTGGGGGACCCACTGATCCCTTCAAGCACAGAGACCGGCCCTTGCTGACTTCCAGGCATACTTTGAGCAGAAAGTTGCAAAGGCAGTATGGGATGAGGGCACATCTTTCCTGGTATAGCTTCTTTCCAGCATGTGTGTGTGCCTAGCCAGGGGACGTACATCTCTGGGTTTTCGTAACGGATATATTGATACTGCTCATTAACCGCCAGATCATTTTAAAGTGTTTTGGGCTTCTTTGTGAGTATGAAAAAGGATTTTTAACTGTGGGAGGTGGTAGTTTGAACTGCCAACAGGGTTTGAAAGGATAAAATAATACCTATTTATAGAGTATTCTTTATCCCTCTTAGGAGATCTCCAGCAACGAGTCAGCCACCTGTCTCCAGAGTTAACCTGCAAGGTATGTGTGTGACTTTGATAATCACCTGCAAGGTCCAATGCAGACGATGCTCGTTGCACATCATTTTACTAACAGCTGCTTCTCTGCCCCCTCCCCCGGTGCAGTTCTGGGCTCGTAGAGCTTCTTCTGAGTTACTCGTGCAAAACCAGTACAAGAGAACCATGAGGCTCAAATATTGTTATTTTAATAGTTTGGGTTTTGCGTTTACCCTTGTATGTTAGCATAAAAGATGAACATGATTTTGGTTTGATAGTCATGGCCACAGTGACTGCTATTCTTCTGAGTCCCTGTGCTGCACAGGCCTGGACAAGCCCCAGCCTACAAGCCTTGAACAGGCTCAGACACAGCTGGGTTTTTTTTATCCTGTTTATTTCAGTTTGTTTCCATGTGATCTGTGTAAAAATTGCAATCTCAAAAACCTTTCTCAGGTGAAACTTCCTCTGCTTTTATTAGGCTGCCCTGGAACGGCATTTTTTTGTTTCATTGTTTGCTTGCAGTCTTTTGAAATCTACATTTAACAGTCAAACAAGAGCAGAAGTCAGTGAGTGTGGCTAATCGCATCTTCTTTCCTGTCTGCTCCCCCCCCTGCACACAGTGTCCCTCAGTCGCCTTGTCCTTACCCTTGTGTCGGGTCAGAGACCACAGCAAACACAAGTAGGTTTGACTACGATCATGGAGAAGAATAACACCGAGCAAAGCCTCCGGACGGAGGGCACCGGGCAGCACACTGCGTACAGCTTGCGCTAGAGCCTGGGCGAGCAAGGGACCCCCGAGGGGGCTCAGCGTCTGCCTGGGGTACCGAAACAAGGTGGGGTAGGCAGCAGTGTGAGCCCAGTGAGCGGAGGCAGGGAGCAGTCGTGGTGGGAGCAGGGGGCTGCTCAGGTAGGGTGAAGCACTGGGGATGGGAAGCAGAGGCAGCCTGCTGTTTATTTATGACAAATTTCTTTATTTTTACACCTGGGTTTAGCCATGCAGTGCTGAGGCCTTGTAGGACCCCTTTCAAGAACAGAGCTGGCCCTACTTGCACTAATTTAAAGGTTACTCCCACAAAGAAGTAGATAAGATTTGGAGGAGTGCCATTTGTAAGGTTTAATCTCAGCCTTTCCAATAATTATGTGCTTAGAGGGACTAATAAAGCTTAATTTTTACAGTGTGTGAAGCCTGGATAACTAACTATCATTTCCTTTCATGCTGTGTATTATTTACTGTCCGGGGACACGTATAGACCTGGAGACTTCCAGATTAGGTTCTTCAAAACTTGTTAATGGAATGTGGAAACCTCTGATGCAGAAACAAAACTGGACAACATGATCTTGAACTCTTCTTTCACTCCCTCTCTGGGAACAGCGTCGAGTCAGAGCTAGCAGGAATGCAGCTCGTCACCTTATTTAAAAATCTGTTCTAGCAAGACTTTGATTTTGTGGCCTGTGTGGAAAAAATAATGGAAAATTTCGTAAGCTTTCCATAGATCTGTTTATATAAGTTAGAGAATCTAATAATGAGGAGAGAGTTCCCTTCCAGGAATTTTTAGGTTAATTTTCTTAACACTTGCTGTGGAAACAATTCCTTTCAAACTTTTAACACTTTGTGGATATTTTTCTACAGTATTTCCAACATGAGCCATAGGAAACTTGTTACTTTTTAGCTAACCCAAGCTTCTAATGCTGGGAATACATGAAAATTTCAGCTTCCTTTTTGACTGAAGGGTCTGACGCACATAATTCTAGAGCAAGATTTGTGTTACCTTGCAAAGCTCAAAAAGAGAAAGCAACTGAGAAGAATCCAGCTTTTAGCATTTTTAACCTTGTGATCCTGACTCATGTTTTTTAATGCTTCAGTCCTAGTAATTATGTGTGGATAGGTGAATATATCTAAAATAAATTATATTAACATCTGCCCTGAGATGTAAAAAAAGAAAATGTCCAGATGTGGAAATGAGCCATGCTGGATGCATTTTCAGTATGCAGATTTTTATTTGGTAACAAAAGGACTGTGGAAGAAAACTGCAGCTCACAGCTTGTGGAATTTTTCAAAAGTAGAAGAGTACAGGCTGGATTCATGGCACCTCAAGTAAATGAGTTCTTAACCATGAATCTAAACTGACTTTAGGTGAAGTCTTCAAATGAAACAAAAAATGTGACTTATATCATGAGAACTTAAGTAAATTGTGATAGATTGTAGGTAAGAATAAGAAATATTTTTGAGATTGATAGGAAATTGTGTTATTTCCTACAGGAAAGAAACCACTATTGACATTATTAGTGAAAAAGCCTGGGGTTCTTAGTTAAATGCAGTTTCAGATTATTTTTGTTGATTAATTTTACCAACTCTCACAGGATCTAGTCTCTAGGCTGAAGCAATCTCTTCCTGGCCAGCCTAAGACATTGCATCTGCCGTACTGTCACACCCCTGTGCTGAGGGCGTCAGGAGTGAGATTGCTGAGAAGGGACAGCAGCTCTGACACAGTGAAGGAAGACTCTGAAAAACAGCCTGATAGAGCTGTCACACTCACAAATTGTCAGGTAGTTCACAAGGCTTAGAGTCGTAGCCGAGAGAGGGGATGCGCTCTTCTCAAGTGGGGCCAGCACCCAGACACCTGCCTACTTGCTTCTGTGAGAGGCTGTGTACCCTCAGCTCACATTCTCCCTGCGCTCACGTGAAAACAGAGGTGTAGTGCGGAATGCCAGTGTTACCCTATCCTGCAGTTAATTTATTTTCTTATTTTGTGCTATTCTAGCATGTAAACCAGGACCAGTCTGAATTTCTGACCTTATTTGCTTGTTGAATTTGGTGTCCCCACTTTGCTGCCCAGAGTGCATTCCAGGTTTCTGTAGAGCCTCTCTTGTTTCCCATGGAGGCTGTAGTCATTCTGTACAGCAGTTCCCTTGATCAATTTGGTGATTGTCTTCCTTTACCTCTTTACAGCCTTTGTTACATATTGTAACTCATTTCAGTATAGCAGAAAACAATGACGGCTGTTTACTTTCTAAGGAAGTTTCCATTTAAATGCAGCAAGAACAAAGATTTTTAGGGGATTTTTTTTTTTTAGTGTTTGCAGCTTTTTTTCCCTAGATGGCTTCTGATTTGGAAGTTATGAAAGGAAGGAGAGATTTTCCTACCAGAACACTTCCAGTTATGTGCCAATGGCTCCTGTGTCTGAAAGGACACAGAGTGTTTTTCCTGAAAGTTTTGGAGAAGGAAACAGTAATGTTTTGATTGGGACTAGGCTGCGTTACATCCCTCTAGGTAAAAAAATGTGTTTTGAAATGAAATGTGTTTATATTCTCTAGATTGGTTAGTTGGCAAAGCTCGGAATTTTATTTTAGCTCTCCCGTGTCACACATTGATTCATAGATTTACCACAATCAATTGACATCAGTATGAGCACCTCGTATATGTCTCCTTTTATTTGTCATTAGTGGAGTGATTTATATCCTGTTATGAAAAGTACAGAACTCAGGGTTTAAAGCAAACTAGCATACATTAATAAAATTACCCTGGAGGGAGACAAATTACATTCAGCATTTGCACGGGAAGTAATACATGCCAGCTGTTTACTCCAGCTAGAATATTGCAGGATTTGTCAGTTGTTTCAAACGGAGAGGAGCCAAATCTGTTGCTAGTGCACTCCCAAGGAGTTGCATCACTGAGGACCCAGGCCCATAGCAAAATGAATGAGCTGTGTCGAAATTAGGAAATTCTTTTTCTTTTTTGCTTTCATTTTCTTGAAAGTATGAAAAATTCTGGCCAGAGTGCTTTCAAAGCCAATCCCAATGTCATTGTAAATTTCAGAGCTTTCTTAACCTTATAACCACAGCCATAAAAGGAAGAGGAATATGTATTGAACATCCTGTGTTCTGTCCTTGGTATCAGCTTAAGTAAATCTGGCAGATTTTTCCTGTTATTTTGTTATAACTGCAGATCACAGGAACGAACAAAATTGCTTTTATGAATTAACTGAGAAACCATAACATGGAAATATGAAGCCATAGCAAAAAATACATAAATCCTTAATTAGCTCATGTACTCCACAGCTGGGAAGGATAATGGGAATACTTCAGGCCATGAGGTTCCTAAGTGATATATAGCATTACAGAGCACAATTGCACAGGGCCAGGATTATTGAACCGGTGCTACCCAACTACCTTCTCTGGAGTTACAGAAACCATCATATAAACACATTGTCACAAACACATTGTCACACAAGTGTCTGTGATGTTTCTTTCTCCTGTTCGCCTTTTTTTTTTTTTTTTTTTTTTTAAATGCGGCCTCTGCCACCGTTACTTTCATTGACCTTTGTGCTACCTTGGGCTCAGTGAAGCCTTCTCTTCCATCAGCACCTTCTCTTCTCAATTCAGCTCTCCCTTCCCCTGGCATCAGTGAAAGGTCTTTAGTTCCTACCCAATTGATTCAACTAGTAAAATCTTTAACCAGCAACGAGTCTGGTGGTTCCTGCTTAGTTTTGTTCCTTCCTCCATATTTATTTAATCCACTGGCCCTAATTCCCCCAGGATTAAATCATCATTCACTGGCTGCCACATTCAGTCTAAGCTTCTCTCATTCTTCCACCCATTTTGGTACAATCTTTTCTCCATCTGTTTTGTTTCCTCTGTATTTTTCCCAGGACTTTTTCATATTTTACCACATTCTTTCTCTCAGCTCAGCACAGGATCGGTGCTGTTTGCTTAGGTTCCTCATATCAAGGCTTCTCCCTCACTGCTTGACAGTGCTTGTGTACCTGGTCGTCACGTTTGTCTGGACTCGCATGGGCTCTTCATGCCATCACCTTACCTTTGCAGTGCATGTGTAAAAGCCTGTGTGTTCCCTGTGGGCGCTGCGGTAAATGAACCCCCTCCTCTCCGTCGCAGAGGTTGCAGAGAAAGCGCTGTACCACTCGTGACACAATGGGGAGCGAGAAGCCTCTCCGGATGAACGGGGGGACAGGGGAGAGGTGGCACATTTCTGCCAAAAGATTGATACCCAGATGGACAGTATTTTCCTATACTGGTTCCTTTGATAGGCTGCTGCATTTAAATGTTACTGATGGCTGATAGGAGCAAAGCATAGTGTTAAGGGTCAAACAGTCTTGTGTGCTTCCCAGAGCTGTGAGGGGTTTGCAGAAACTTTTCTCCAGAGCAGGCAACCAAGTGCCCCTTGGATACTTTCAACACTGAATAATTATAGTCTGTCCTCACAATTAATTATATACCTAGCAATATAATATAGCTGATTTGCTTTGCAACCCGAGGCCTTGGGGGGTGTAGCGCTTTGGGATATGTCACACACAGGCTTTTCAGGGCTCATGGGATTAAACCTTTGTTAAAATTCCTCTCTGGGGATGGGAGTGAAAGGTTGGTATTTTTCTTGCTGGTGCCTTAGCCTCTGCTTTCCTGTACATCTGCACGTTTGTCTGCACTTCTCACATGCCTTTACACGAACTCAAAACTTGTACTCTTTCATTTTTTATGTGGGTGTAAGTTGTACACAGACTCGTGCACGAACATTTGTATAAAGCATAAACAAAAGACTGGATAATGCTGGTGCTTGTGCTAATGAGAGTCCCAACTTCTTGTAGGAGTTAACAAGCCCTGTGCATCAAAGTCAGCTCTTGGTTACAAATATCTATAAATCCCAAGTAATTAGTATGGAGCTAGTGCTCTTGCACCATACTTCCTCTGCTTGGCGCGCAGAGAATGGTTCTGGGCATATACGAAATAGAGGATTCATTTTGAAATGCTGTTGGTCTGCTGTGAGTTTGGCTGATGATCTGGCCTTTTGATTTTGAGAGAGATTGTACAGGTCCAGTAGATGTGGTGTTTTAGGCTTTTAACAAGAGTGCAAGAGGAACCATGTATTACCAAATAGCTGAGCTAGAAATTAACTGGTTGTGCACAGGAAATTCAGTGGTGCTGTAGACTTACCTATAAATATTATCACCTACAAATATTATTTTTAACGGATGCAGTGCTATAATGTTGCAGATTCTTTAGAAACTAAGCAAAAGTCTAAAAGAAATGGGGTAGATATCAGCTTAATGATGTGACTGAGTAAAATTAAGGCTGTTGAATGGTAAAGTGATTCTTATTGCTTGGAGAAATTAAAAGTGCATTTCAAAGTGAAGCTTAAAAGTTGCCTGCAGAAAAAGCAAGCGCAGCTGACCAAGCTCCAGGCAGCACTGGGGACGTCCAGAGGCTGTTTTTTGCTCTTCGGGGGTAGTTCATTCCCGCCAAGAGTCCGTTTCGTGTGTTGCGCCTGCCTGTGAACACACACCCCCTGAAAGTTGGACTCATGCATCTTAGTAAGTATTTCAGTTATGCTATTGACGTCAATGCAGTCATTAAATAGATTGCCGGCCCTCCCATCAGTAAACCTGTGCCAAAGACCTAGAGGCAGACACATTTTAAAAGAAGAACATCAGGTTTTCTTTTAGCATTTGGAGAGAATAAGGGAAAAGTTTCTTCTGAAGTCACTATGCTTTGCAATAAGGGGAGGGGGGGGGTGCTTAATTTTCTAAGACTCATTTTCTGCGATAATTGCTGCATTTTATTTAACACACTTTTGTATGTTACTGTGCGCATAAACAACTCCAAATGAGACTAAAGAATAATTTTTTGCAATCAGCTCCAGCTGAAAAATGACACTCATTTTAGGTCTCCCAGCTAGTTTTATTTCTGTATCAAGTAACAGAAGGTATTCAGGCAAACCTGTTTAGCCTTTGACTCCAGAAATTCTGCAAGGATTGATTTCATGACATCTATATAAGAAAATAGCCTTCATTTCTCCTCGGCAGGCTCTGAAGACATACAGGCTAATCATGACTCCATAGCAACGGATAAAAACTGTTTTCCCCTCCGCCCCACCTGTGGATGTCACATGAAGATGCTACACGTGCTGCTGCCATCAGGAGCCTGTCACTCCCTGGGGCTCAGCTGCCATCTGCGGCCATGGGGCGAGCGCCTGCGATGCCAGCGGGACTCCCTGCGTGCGCTCACGCCGTCCTGCTGTATTTCTGAGGCAGGCTGGGCTCTCCTGGGCTGGCCGAGACATCCATTCATTACTGTGGCCAGGGAGATACCTACCTCCCAGAACTGCCGTCTTGCCCATTGCTGAAGGCAGCCCCGGGTTGTGCAGTTCTCCTTGCCCGGTGTCAGGAATGGCTCTGGCCATCAGACAGAGGCTCCAAAGGGGCCGCAAGCTGAAAACCTAAGGATATATATAGATGGCATCCTCACCCAGGTGGAGGGAGTACCTTTCCTTTGACAAGATAAGCAGGTATGTTATAATCAACAGCAGCAGTGGATTTTTGAAGAACAGTTGAGGAGCCAAACCACTGGTTTTTTTGTTGAGGTTGTTGTCATTTCACTGATAATACCACACTTGCTATGTAGGATAAAACCATAAAGACAGTCATAGGTTGTTAAATGGGCTTCTCTCTTATGGATGGCTTCTTTTGGAATGATCCAGGCAACTGTGAACCCAAGGTGGCAATGAAGAGATCTTGTAGTGGCATGCTCTCATTGTGTCCCCAGAGTCACTCTGCTCTTTAAGCACAGGTCAAGCCCTGAAAGCCCTATATTGCTTTACTCAGCTCCCGTTTATATTGGATTGCTTAAGGCCTCTGTGAAGACAATAAGACTTTGCCATTGCTAATATCAGAGTTGATAAAATCTGTGTTTCTTTTGTTTTCTGCATAGAATGATAATAGTTGCTGTGGGTGAGATTTTGACATCGCAGTCTTCAGTGTCCTGAATCGGTTCCATATGAGTTTGAGAAATGTGTACTTGATCTGAGAAAAAAAACAAACCAAAACAAACAAAAACACCCAAACCAAACTTCTGGCAGGCCGAGTTATTTTTTTTAGGTCGTGGGGCACAGTTTGTGCATGCCTTAGTGATGAATAGGGTTCTTCATTGTCCCACTGACTTGAGCCCCTTCAACTTCCATGTCATCAGCATTTTCCAGCCAGTGGTGGCAGAAACGGACTCCTGAAAGCACCCATCAGCTCATCCCTGCAGCAGCTATATATAAGTTTCTCCTTCCTCCCCCGAGGTTGAGCTCACTGCTGCAGCATTGTGTCCCGGACACAGCTGGCCATGGGAGTGTGAGAGGCTGCATCCAAGTATCTGTGCGGAGATGTTCCCAGGGTAATGCACCGCACAAATCCTAGAGCCACCAGCCTGTCCTTGGACAGTCCCAATGTTCAAAACTTTGTCCTCCTGCAGGATCTGATTCCAAGTGTAAGTTGCTTTCTTGTTGTGTTTTAAAACGTAAGTATTTCTAACTTTGTGTTTTGATTGTCAGCGGCCAAATCATTCAGTCTGTAGTTGGGCAGGAACTCCTGCTGACGGTTTCGTATTTATTAGTCTTGGTGGCAGCAGTGTTTTATTCTAGTTTGTAGGGGCATATACAGAGGGTAATACATCTGGCCTCGATGGACAGAATTTGAATTTGCCCGTGTCCTCTGTAGGGTAGACATTTTGCCCACCAAAGTTAATTCTACAATTATAGGGTAACAATTATAAAGATTAAAACTTTAAGAGCTTTTAAAATCAATATATAATCTAGGTAGAATTAAAAGAGGGAGTAAAGGATTGCTATTGCACTTTTCCCTCTCTTCAGTTACGGAATTGCATCCATTCTGAGATACGGTTTAGACTCACCGATTCCCAAATGGTGATACTGAACAATGAACGTATTGACTGTTTTCAATGTTCAAATCACCCAGAAATGCTCTGGTTTTACTATCAGTATTTTTCATCTCCTGATTGACTAAAAAAGATTTGTATAGTTAAGCAGGGTATGCTTATTAATGTAAGCATAATGTCATTGTGCAACTGGTAGATAATGTTACGCTAATAGTTAATGAAACATTTTATTGTAATACTGTTTTCTCTGAAAGAAGTGTCTGTAAATGACAGCCTTAAGTGTTGTATAATTGCGATACTTTTTTGACAGAAAGGAAACAACTGTTAATTATTTATGGTTATTAGTAAAACATGCCAGGTTCTTAAGTTAATTCAGTTCACTGGAAAAATATGTGTGCTTACAAAGATTTAAATTTTTTAAGCAGTAGACTTTAAAAAACATCTGAATATGTCTATCCATGTGGAATATATTTTCATGTCTAAAGGTATCAATGATTGAGTTTGTTGTGTGTTCAGGCACTTAATCAGTTTAGAAATTCAGAATGTAAAAAGAAAAGAAAAAAAGGCCACTCCAAAATCTAGCAGGGTGTTGATTTGACAATTAAGTCTTTTGATTTTGTATTCAGTACTATGCCTGTCAAAGGCCAGTGGCAAACAGCCTTTCATCAACCAGAAGAGGAGTAGGATCTGACCCAAGGTTAGACACTGGTTTTTATTGTTTACTAGGAGCCATGATCAGTGGTCATTAATCACTACTAAATACTTATGTAGTTAGATTTAATTTTAAAAGAGCTATGGTTTTAAACGTAGATATTCTAGTATAAATATCCTGCTGTCATAAATATACCTTTCCAAGAGGAAATTAAACATCTGTGCATATGAAAACTCCTCTACCACACCGCCACACTCTTCAAAAAATTTCTTAAACAGACATTTTTGCATTGTACCTAAGAGACTCCAGGTTCCAGGTGTTCAGAGCAAGGCTTTGGATCCAGCTTGTCAGGACCCTTAGAGCATGTTCCAGACACCCCAATGTTTTCATTTAAAATGGGTTGAATCCGGTTAGGCCTTTCATGGTGCAAGCATGTGTTTAGGGAGGTTTTACAAGCTTAGCACTTAATACCAAAATGTTTCTAAAATGTCACATTTTACAAGCAATGTATTTTTCTTCAAATACCATATATTAGGTTGTCAAAAGCAGAACACAGTTAGAGCAATTGTTGCGTTCTCTGAAAAAACAGCATACTGTTCTGTGAAGTGGAAAAGCTAGCCTGTCTTCCAGCTCCCCTTCCCTCCCTCCCTGCCTCCTTTCCTCTCTGAGTTTCATGAGAAGCGACCTGAAATTGTGGCCCTGCTGTTACTGACTTGAGTGCAGGACATTTGGTTCCGCACTGGGAGGGCTCACGCTGGTCTGGGACAGCCTGACGGGACATGGTATAACCGACTGCTCTGCAGGCACTATCATCCGATGAGTTTAGCAGTGTGGGGCCAATCCTGCTAGCAAAAATTCAAAGAAGTAAACATTCACAAGTTAGCAAACACAAGTGCAAGGTCTGTCGATAACAGATCTTGCTAGCATTGGACAGTTGTGAAATGTTTTCCTCCCATCCTTCCCAAAGATACTTCTTGAAGAAGAGAAATCCAGATATAAGTTTCCAATCTAAAACTGCAGTATTTTCTGTATTAGCGGTAATACTTTATGGGACATGGTCCACATCCAGATCCTAGTCAAATACGTATGCTGGGCCTTCATCTTAATTCAAGTTCTTTGGGCAGGGTATTTCCCGAAATTCCTGTTACTGAAATGTCACGAACTGTTTGCAGCTTCCTGGGTTTCAACTGTATTGTGTGAAACTGTTAAGTATTTCCATCCACTTACAGTGGGAACATACTATCCAGGTAAAAGCCAAAAATCTGTTACTCACACTTTATAGATCAGGAACAAAAAAACGAAACACAAGAAGAGATGATGCTCACACCACATTTTTCAGCAGCAGCTGCTCGTTCTGAGCCTGCCTTTGTAACACATCCAAGTGTGGTCAATTTAGCATGCTGCTAGAATGTCTCTTATTGCAAATTGCCTTAAATGGAAAGTCGTGTGCAGCTTAAAATCAGATGTTTCACAGAAATTGTATGAATTTCACTGAACTTACTTCACAGAATTAATTAGTTCAGAGAAGTAGTGTGAATGACAGTGCAGAGACCTTGGCCAAGGCTAACATGATGTGCCTCTATTATGCTGCTAAATGTAAGACATTCTGAAAGGTGCTATATAGCATAAAACTTAAAGCATACAAAGTAACCACTGGAATAATCTGCAGTAGACCAACCCATATTTGACCTTCAGTGGGGAACATTTCCATTTCCATGTCCATTTAATCTGATATTTTAACTGAGATTGTTAATAAGGGTGCCTTTAGTATAGCTGACATTTTGATTTCTTTGAACTCGGTTTGAGGTGCTTAAATAAATATATTTTGAGGGCCTTAATGAAATGTATTTTGAGAGTAAAAGGCTGTTCTTACCTGTGCTGGCTGTAGGGATTTGACAAGCGCTTACACTTCCAATTCTGCCTGTCATTGCTGGGTTTGAGTTTATCCTCCATCTGCCCCTTCAGGGCAGCTCTCTGATTGCTTAGCTCTAGTGTAAACAGCCTGATTTGGGTCAGGACTGAGACCCCAGATTTGGGGAAAGTAGTCATACAGGACTCAGACCTCCTGGTTTAATCACTTTCTGGCTAGAATGATCCAGATGTAAGAAAAAACCCACAAATCAATTATTTTCTGGTGTTCTATATTAGCTATTTCTGATTATGGATAACCACGTAAGGAATCTGATGCTGTGTCCCTGGCAATGTCGGGGAAGAAACGGTCCAGTTCTGACCTGTGTCCCAAACACATCTTTTAAAAAGCTGGCGACCAGGGTGTGATGGCCTCAGTTTGAAGGTGACACAGAGGCACAGTGGAGATCAGCATGTGAAAGGATTGATATGGAATATTAAAAGCTGTCAAAACAAATGATGCTGGTTTGTAGGATACTGACATCTCCCTCTTCCTCTCCACCCTTTTACCCGTGGGACTTACTCTGTGATTTTAAACAGATTATTCTAAAAGGCTGTACGTGCAGTTTAGTAAACATAAAGCACACTGAGTCACAGCTACAAACAGCTGAAATTGTTCGCTAGGGTAGATTAATACAGATGATTAGCACAGTGAATATTTTAGCTCTGTTGTCAGCTACTGCAGGTCTGAAGATTTTCAGTTTTGTGACTTGAGGCTCACTCCAAACGTTCAGAGTTTCAGTATGTGGACATGCAAAAAGTGAATCCGTACATCTCAGGGTGCCACCAGAGAGCTAGCTGAAAGACAGTAGCTTAACATGCAAAACATTCTGCATTTTCAAAAGGTGGAGGATCACGGATTAAGAAACAACTTTTTTAATTGCGTATGCTTTCAGATTGTTCAAGCCATTTCTGCTGGTTCTGCTCTATGACCGACCCACGGTCTGCAGTGAGCAATACTCTGACTTCCCACAGTGTCGTTTGGTACACTTACAGATCAGTCGATAGGGCTTACTCAGAGTATCACTTGAAAACCGAATATGTCAAAACGGGTCATTTTTTGCAACATGCTGTGTGCTTGAGTGGCTCTGCTCAATGCAGAGTAGCAGTATCTCTGAGTTTCAGCTGTAGGATGACAGTCGTAATCATTTATTTTGAGAGGCTAAATAAGGGCAGGAAGTTCAAATAAGGTAAATCGGTGAGGTTGACATTATTACCCTTTGGGTACATAAAATATCTGTTTTAGGAAAAGAGATTAAAATTCCAAACTAAATCAGTTTTTTAAGCTTCTGTCCTAAAGGATAATGCTTTCAAGAAATTACATTTAGCCATGAAAAAACAAACATTTAATTATATTTTATAATTAATATCATTTAAATGGCTGGCATGGTGGTTCAAAACATAACGGATGACTGTATGCCCAGTCTTTCCAAGGCTGAGAGCAGGGCATACGGACACAAAGGTTGATACATTTTAAAGAATTCCTATGAATTATGGTTGGGATGCTTCCAGGAGCAACATTCTTAACTTTCATATTGAAGACCTTAAGGAAATTAAATTGAGAGGAAATGGAGGATAATTTTGTGTTAAATTGTAACCTTTACAGGAGCCAAGGAAACTGATTTAAACAGGTCTAACATTTTACCAATAGCCTGTTCTACATTGCTGTGGTGACGTGGGTAGCCTTATGGCTCATTTAAAATTTCTGAATAATTTTCCTCATGGAGAGCTAAGGATTATTAATAAACTTTGTCTTTACATCTAATGCCAGTGGCCAAGTGGAGCTTTTCAGGTAGATCAGCACTGTGCTTTGTTCTTCCAGGATTCGTTCCTGAGGTTCCTCTTCCATTTCCTACTCCAGTATTTGTTTCACCACAGTCAAAGGACTTTCACTCTTGACGGAATATTTAGACCATAAGTTTTATTATCTCCAGGTTAACCCAGTTCAAAACCTGATTTAATAGCTACAGATGGGTATGTGGATGAAAGGAACATCTGAATTCTGTGGCAGATCCAAATGCAGACCTTTTTGTTTGTGGTTTGCAAAACTCTTATGAAACAGTGAAATAGAGTACAGTTAGTCCTTTGCATCTTTCATGTTTTGGTTGGGTTTTTTCCCTTTGTTGAATTAAAATCGTTGCTGTGGTCTGTCTAGATAGTTTCTTCCTTGTGTTAGGCCTGTTGTGAAAGTCAGCTCATGGTTTCCAGCGCAGCAGCAGGGGCGCAGGCGGGCGGTTTTGCACAGATACGTGCACAGAGAGACAGCTCAGGAGAGGCACCGCATCCAGGCTCAGCTGCGGGCCGGCACGGGCAAGAGCCCCGGCTCCAACGCGCATGTCGTCGGTGCATGGCACCAGGTAGCGAAGCGCAGGAGTCCTCAGACTGGCTATGGATGAGCCGGCTCCAGAACCGGAAGCCGTCTAGCCACAACAGCACAGGATGGTGCCCCACCTAATTAAGCCTGTTGAAAGGCAGGGCTAATTAGTTTAGGTGGAGTGCCTTGTTAGCACAACCATGTTGTTTCCAGGATCCAAGTTGGTTTCCCTGCACGTGTAAGCTTACCAGCCCTCTCCGAGCCAGCCCACATGTATCAAATGAGATAATACACTGCATGGCACAGGTAAATCCTAAGTGGGTAGCTAGGTAATTTCATAATCATATCCTGATTTTTCAGTGTCTTTCTCACACTCGTCCATTCACATGCATGCCATGTGCTCAGGAAGAAAACATTTCTACTCACACAATAAAACCTTCATCTTACTGTGATCCGGCCTTTCCTTGTTTAACTAGGAAAACAAAAACACAGTCTGGGGTCCCCATGATTTACGGGGAGTTGGGATTGGGATTTCAACCCCCAGGCTCAAATCTAGGTCGGGGCTGGAGGCTTCCTTCTGTGGCCCATCAAAACCAACGGTCATCTCCGTCCCCAGCCTGCAGCTCTCTGGGCTGTTTTCCTCGCACTTTAAGGAGCGTGTTGAGTAAAGGTGTGATGGGGTTTCACTTAAATTTAAAAACTTGTAATGATTGTGATCTGTCTTCAGAAATGTGTTCGAGGTATGTGTCTATTTCCTTATGAAACATCATCTGAAAAATAATTTTCACCGTTCTCCTTGCAGCTCTCTCCTTTAAATGCAATGTCAGTCTTTTCCACTTGTATTATTAGACCCAGTGTAGGAGAGGTACTCTCTTGCGTTGTACTTTTCCTCCTGTCTTGTGATTAAGGCAGGAATCCTACAGGGCAACAAGGAATCAAGCCTGGTCAGTAAAATGATAACGTGCCAAACCGTGTGTTTGCTCCCCGAGATAAACTTGGAACTGAGCAATCTTTCCCGTTCATTTGACAGGCCAAGATTAGATTCTGCCCCCTCTTGCCATTTCTGCTTCTCCCTCTCCATGGACTGAGGAATTCCTACTATGCAGGCAAATCCCATTCCCAGATTCCCCCATGATATCGCTGCTAAGTGACATCTGACAAGATGCTTCCTGCATTTTGTTACTTCCATTTGGCACCATAAAAGCACTGTCACTTACCCTTCTGATTTGTGGCAGCTACGCTGTATTGTTCACTCCATGTGGCTGCCGTGGGGGGGAAGGACACTGCAGAAACTGGGACTGCCTTATGGTAAAACACTCCATCCCACCCTACAGTGAGATGGTATCTCCAATCTAAATCCTTCTTCAGAACTTCTCCAGTTTTCCTTGCTCGTTAGCATTTCAGATTAAACCTTTAGGCTTATCTTCAGATCAGAAATTACCTCTCTGGGAAGCTTCATAGTCTTCTGTTAGCCACCTTAAGATGTTCTTAGTGTTTACACCTCATTTTTGCACATCATTGTCATGCAAAAGGAGCAGTGTTAACTTTGCTTTGAGAATCTTGATCTTTAATCTTTATACTGTAGCATTTTTAAAGTTGAGGTTTACACAGCTGTTTTAGAGTTCCTGCGTATCTGACACACGTAAACACACAAAATAAATGTAAGAGTACTTTTTTAGTTTAATTCAGGACCCTGACTTTTTATTAGCTAATACTTTCCAAGTGGTTTCCAGTGCTCCATCTCAGTTAAAAAGAGATGTTAGTATTATTTATTCTGTGGGAATGAAGATTCATGATGAAACATCTTCTGCACTCTGCCGCAATGCCCACTGAAGCTCTGGTCCTTCTCTCTGAGCAACATTTGGTATATCCATTTCTTTGCAAGGCAATACTTGAGTAGCATCCTCTCCCTGTTTTCTTCATTCTCCTTCAGTCTGTTTTTAAGGTGTCTGTGGGGATATCACAGGCTCTCCCATCAGCAGTCCCTGAAAAACTACAGCTGTACCCCTCAACTGACTCCTCCTTCAGTTCAGAGCTTCAGTTTCTTGTGCTCAGCCAGGCACTATACCCAGCCTGAACTGCTGAGATTATCCCAGGCAGGTATCTCGGCTGTTGGTTGCCTCTTCCATGTCATCACCCTCTCCTAGAAGGAGCGATGCTCTTAGTGCTCTCAGTACCCTGCTGCCCAGCCCAGGGGACCCTGGACACTGACATTAGAAGACTAATGATAAGTGCTGCTTGTGGGCACCCACAATTATTGCCACGAAGCCTGGCAAAATTGAGTTGACTTCTCCAGCTCCCACGATAATAAACCGCAATCACCCTACTCTAGACTAATTGGTAAGCAATTGCCTAGTTACTGCTAACAGTCAGTGGTCTGTTCAGTGAGTTGCCAGCCTGTGTGGGTCCTCGGTGACCTGATTCTCATGACCTGGCTGGTGATCCACCCCAACCAGCCTTCACACCAGTACTGGTGGGTATAATCAGGACTTTTGCAGGTTTGTCCAGTTCTGCCTTAACTGGCTTCATCAGGGCTTGGTTCTCGCTCCAGGCTGACGTCTTGGTATGAGTTTCCTTGAAATGTTTCATTTTTTTCCTTAGAACAGTGGCTGGGGCCCCATGACTGATCTCCTGCCACTCACCTTGGGGTAGGTTGCAGGAATCAGGGTCAAAGCAAGGCTGGGGGGTCAGGCTGCTCAGCACCAGGGCTCTGCAAAAACTCTTTTGTTTGCTGCTGAGGGCTTCCATTTACTGCTTGGTCTCAAGACTCCGTCATTGTCATAAGGTTAATTTCACCTAACTTCAGCCACCTAAAAATTATAGACCAATCTTACGTAGTGGCTGGTTTTTGAAGAAAACGTATTGCAAGCTTGGGAGCAAACCATCCTGTTGTGCAGGAAGATCAGGAATTTCAGCAGAAGCCAACTCAGTGAAGCAAGGAGCTTCTTAGCGAGTCAAAGTGCAAAAAGAGAGCAGGTGAAGAGCGAAAAAGACTGGTAACAAGGGAGGGATGTACAAGCGCTGTTTGGGTGTGTGGGGTGAAGTTGAGCAGACCAAAGGCTGATGGAGCTGTGACTAGCAAGGGGACTCCAACGTGGGTATGGAGTAGGGGAAGAAAGTACAGAAAAACTATTAATTTATGGGGGGAACAGCCTAGTGACAGCTGGTACAGGAAAGGCCAAAGTACTCAGTGCCTTTTTTGTCTTAGTCTTCACAGACAGAGTCTTCACCCAGGCCCTGTCACCCCCCAGCCTTCTTGGGAAGGAGAGGGCAACAAGGGAGCAGTAGGTTAGGGGCAACCTAGAGGAGGTGGATATGTTAAAGCCCATGGTGTTGGACAGGATTCAGGCTGGAAAAGCTGGCTCATGTGACCGTAAGGTCCATGTGTGTCATTCATGAAAAACTGTGGTGCTTGGGAAGGTCTGTAACAACAGGAAAAAGGTCCATCTTTGAGAAAGGCGAGGGGGATCTGGGGAACTATGGGCTAGTCAGACTCTCCTCAGTCACCGGAGAGGTCACCGAGGGTATCCACTGGAGACTGTTTCCAAACACATGAAGGACAAGAAAGTACATCGGGAATGATAGACACAGATTTGCCAAGGGCAGATTGTGCTTGAAAGCCCCGATCTCCTTCTACAAGGGCTTAGGGGGATGGCCTGGCTGTGGGGACATGGAAGGCCATGGGTGGGTATACCTGCTGCAGTAAGCACTTTGGCACCATTTCCCACAGCATTCCCCTGTGGAAGCTGAAGCGGCGTTGGCTGGACAGACAGACTGTTGACAGGGTTGGATATTGCTGGACCACCAGGCTCTAAGGGTGGTGCTGAAGGCTGCATGTCCAGTTGGTGGCTGATGACAGGAAGGGTGTGGTGTGTCTTACCAGTGCCCTACAGCTACTGGAGCATCAGGTTGATGCTGGTGATTAGCTGGTGATAGTCCTGCTGTGGGTGGGAGGCTGGAGCAGATGACCTCTGGAGGTCCTTTCCAGCCAGTTTCTGTGACTGCAGGAGAGAGGTGCCTTCTGTAGTTAATGGAGAAGGACAGGCACCTCCGGAGGGTGATTCAGCCCATCGGAGCAGTTGTGCTGAGAATAGACCAGGATCACCCCTTGGAGGTCCCAGCCACTTTCCACTGTCTGTGCGGGGAGCTTAGGTGATTAACTTTTAGATGGCTAAAGATAGCTCAGATGAGCCCCCCCACCCTAGTGACATTTCTCCAGGCTAATATTACTGCTTATCGGTGTTGCTCAAATTACATTGCAGCTGGCTCAGTGATCGGGCGGCGAGCGCGTTGGCTGTTGACTCAGAAACATCACTGCTACTATGGCAGTTGAGTGACTAGCAGACGTCTCCTGTGCTTTGCGTCGTGGCCGAGTCACGCTGCGGGCATTCCTCCTGTCACTGGAAGCCTCTGCTTCGGTGGTTAAATGAGCTGTGGCTTCTTCCTTCTTGGGATAGCTGCAGCATGGGGATGTGAAGCAGTTTGGTTTTGTGTCGTTCCCTACAGGCAAGAGGTTTTTCTTTCTCCCTTTCATATTGCTTTCTGTGGTCCCCATGCCTTCACTTGGTGAAGTGTCTCTGCTTGCTCCCTGGAGTCTTCCAGTTTGAACCTGGATGTGTCCCTGACGTTCTTGGCGGGTGCTGTTTTAATCACTGCCTTGGCGTCTTCAGCAATTTTGGAGCTGTTTTTCTAGGGGCTGAGTTTTCCCAGCAGCCTTTCTGGGCAGCTGAAATGGTGTGTCCCAGAAAGGACCTGTCTTTAATTAGGGAATTTACAATGCCAGACTCCTCAGCAGTGTAACAGAAGAGTTCATTTCTTCTGTTCCTTGTTGTTTGGAAAAAAAAAACCAAACAAAAAACCCAAAAGGAAAAATGCCCCCCAAAATCTTGGCCTTATTTTGCCTGAGGTTGTAGCGCATGTCAAACACTTTCATCAACAATTTCGGTATCACAAGCATTATTCCTGGCAGCAGCATCTCACTCATTTCCTGGCATTTTTCGCAATTAGCAGTAGAAAGCTTTCACTTCATTTTTTTGTCTCTATCTTCCTCTATCATCTCTGAATACAGACTCCATTGTTTCTGCTGCTTTTGAGCCTGTGTTAAGATTTTGTCTGCGTTCCCCCACAGCTGGATCTCCTCCAGTGCCACCTCTTCAGTGTACCTCCAGCAGTGGCTTTGCCAGTTAATCCCATTGTCTTTCTTCGCAGGGGTTTCGCTACCCTGGCCCCTCTTACCACATCTCATGTATTAGTGCTGGGTAACAGAAAAGTCCACGTTTCTAAAATAGCTTTTTGCTAAAAGCGTTACTTTGAGACATGCTGCTCTCCATTCATTTGCATGCAGTGCCCGTGCCCACGCTGTCTGCAGTCTGCCCATCTCCTGCCGAGCTCTGGCACCCGCTGGCCCCACTCCACATCTCTCCCGGTGCCCAGCGTGGCTGCATCGTGCCAGGGAGCAAACGAAGAGCCCTTCGCTCTTACTCCCACCTCCCTTGCACACCGCAGAGAGGGTCTGCAGCATAGCTGCAGGTGTGAGAAATGTGAGAGGGGACAGCTAGAGTTACTGGTCGAACTGGAGTCCCAAAAATACGATCGGGACAGAGGAGAAGGGCAGGATTGTCCATTTGTTCAGGGAGTTGCTCAAGAGCATACTGGCTCCACCTGTTCCACAGGTGCTGGGGCTTTGTGCCTTTCTTAGCACATCTGCACTTATCTTTGCAAAAGATATAATTAGTTTCATTGCATACAGTGAAATGTTGGGGAGGAGGGGAAGTGCATCTAAATACTGTGTCGTTCCCATGATTTTAGATCACTCTGTAATTCCAGCCCCACGGTCCAGTGGACTGGGAGTGTGCAAGTGTCCATAAACCTACAAGAGGGAACATGTCTGTACGCTGGCAGCGTTGCCGGCACGTGTGGCGTTGGGTAGTTCTAGTGGATACATCTTGCTTTTGAATAATACCTTCTTTTAGGTGCATGTCTAGCTTTTGTGCTTGGAAAAAAGTCGGAAATCTGGTCCATAGACTCCCTGAATATTGGAAAACATACAGGGCATCTATAAAAGAAACCTGTCATTATGGGACACAGGTTTTTTTCAGTGCTTGCAGTTTGTAAGATGGTGCTATCAGACTTGGACATTTTCACTGCAGATTTTAAATGAATCCTTGCAGTTGTGCTCTGTGCCTTTGATTTTGTTTCCTGTGAATTTTCAAGCCTATCTACGGAACAATTTTCTCAAATGTGTTTGTTGGATCTTTTAGAACAATGGTTTAATTCAAGGAAATAGCTCTCTGCTCGTGGGTAGTCATGAATGCACTAACAGGATACATTAAACAAATAAATTATTTGGTGTCAGTTATTCACTCAGCATTGTCAAGGATAAATATGTAAACATGTCCGCACAATCTGTAAGCAACCACAGATACATTAGGGAAGGCAAAGGGTAAATGGCTGACAGCCTGCACAAGTCCCTATTCTATCAAGTTTTGGCATGTCATTTGTTGATAAACCTGTTTTACTGAACATGCTCCATGCTCCTGGGTTTTAGAGTGATGCTAGACACTGGCTAGTAATTATTGCAGGGCATATAACAAATCTCACTTTCTGAAGTTGAAATAGCCATATTCTTTTGTTGAAGGGAACAGGAGGGAGCACCTTTGGTGATCAGGATCTATGTGACTTTTATCTAAGCCATGACCACATGAGTACCTTGTTAAATCGCGCAGGCCACCCTTCCTTTTTTTCCTTCTTCTCCTTTTCCTTCTCCTTTCTTTTTCTCTCCTCTAACCTGCTTCAGGATTTAAAATCAAATGGGTCTTGGCTGAAGCACAGATGAGTTCAGCTGGTGGATCAGTCTTTTGTGGATCAGATCATATGTGTGGATCCCACAGAGAGGGCTTCTGCCAGCTTGCTTAGGTGTAAGCTCTTAGTCATTAGTAGTGAAGGACTGAGAAATGTAAATGAAGCCTTCAGTAAACATTAGTGATATCTATACCGCTCACAAAATAATAATCTGTCATTCACATGATTAACTAGAGGATCTCCCTTCTCTTCTTAATCTTTTTTGTCATCTATAATAATGACAACAATTATGATAATCTATAATAAATATAGTATGTTGTTTAATTAAAAATGGGTTGTCTTAAAGTCCTCTGATGAATTCTAAGCGATAAAGATTTATAATGTATATTGTTACGATTTTTTAAGAAATGTCCATATCTGAATGTGCTTTCTTTTTTTTTTGTTCTTACTTTGTAAATTATTTTAAATATCTGTAAATAAGCCAAATATTCAAATGTACCTAAAACCTCCTATGGATTCACACTGAGAATTACGTACATTTAAAAATTGCACCCTTAATGCTATTTTCAAGTTAGGCCCCTGGGAGTGTGCTTTCAAACATTTCCTAAAGCAGAGTTTTCAGTGCCTGCAAGCAGTTTCATGGACCAGAAAAAACATTTACATGTTCCCATACAAGGACATGAGGACTTCAAAAGCCCCAGCTTACCTTAAGAGCCATAGTGGAGCTCAGTTCACCAAATCTACTCATTATGGCCGTTTGTTTCTCTGTCACTAGTGGGAGTTAGGAAGCATTTTCTTTTGTAATACTTACATTTTAATCTTTTGATTCTTATGAAGGTTCATCTGCTCCAGGTTTTGTTGAATTTTATCAGTTTGTTAAACATTTGGGGAACGTTTCAGTGCCTGCCTATTGCCACGTTGTACGTACTGGATTTGGGAGCAGATCCAGTATTAAAGCCTTGCCAAGGGAAAAGTGAGCAACTGCTCTCATTAATTTTAATTTTAAATGCACAGATTTGATCCTGAGTCTGAATTGTTGTTGAGGTAAGGTTAAGATAGAGTGATAATATTTTTTATTAATTCAACTGGAATCACTGGAAAATGGGCACTTTGGTGTCCTCAGTGGCTGTCCCTTGAGCCTCAGATGAATTGCTGCTACGAAGGCAGGCTGGAGCTGAGCGCAGAGTGCTTGTGGGAAGGACAGTCTCAAATGTTGAAGAAGTTTATAATATAAATAGCTGCAATTAAAAGTAAATAACCCAGAAGATGTCTTACTGGCACTGTAAACAAGTGGCTTTGCATGTGGAGTAGGACATGCTGTGTTAAAGTTGGTAGGACTGCTACAAGCTGCAATGCCTTGCTTTTTAACCTTCATTGTAAAAGTTTCTCTTTGAATTTTTTGGCACCCCATTTTGATAGAGACTATTAAGGGTTTTTTGAGTCTTAATACTCTACATGCCTACAGTTTACGAGCGAAGTTACAGTCCATTAGAAGTAACTATTTCTTTTCTTTGCAGAATTAGGAATTAAGTCTTTTACCAGTACAGTCAGTCCATAATTTGATCTTTAAGAGTTGAGGAGAGCCGAGTTTGTAAAGATGTCTGCAGATATTTGTATTCAACGTTTCTCACCTGCCAAATTGGACAATCTGTTCACAAGATAGAAACCCATTAGTAATATTAGGCTGCTAGATCATGGAAAACTTAGTTGTTTGGCTCCTGCAATATTCTACTGAGCAAAGAGGAGAACTGGAACTCCTCTCTAACTTTTTTAATTCACCTGTTTGGGATCTGGTATTTTGGCCACTTTAAAACTTTTTAGCCTTTACACTTTCTGCCAGAAGCAAGACATGCTATGTCTTAATGTATTTATTTAAAGGGGACTAGGGTGGCAAGAGAGGATCATGAGGGAATCAGGAGAGAGAAGAACTCACTTTGAATTTTGGCGTTTGGATCTAGTTTCAAAATGTTTCCTAAGTGGTTTCATCTCCTGTGTCAGTCGAGGGCAAAGCCACCATTCACTCCTGCAGCTTGGGGACTAGGGTCTCTGCCCCACCATCCCGCCTTGCTGCCTCGTGGGGCTCAGTGCTTTTGGGTAACAGGATGGGGACAGTGAGTTTGTGGGTTAAGAGAGGAACCACTGTGCAGCTGCGGCTGCAGATAACATTGGCCTCGTGCTCAGCGAGAGCGAGGGCAGGGGCTTGCATGCACAGCCATGCAGTGGTGAGGGGCTGTAGCTCTGTGCTGCAGAGAAGCGTGGTACAGACAGGGTTGGTGGGGGACCGTTGGGCAAGAGTTCATCATATGAAGCCCCCTTCTCATCTACGACACTTCATAGGCCTTCTGGTGAAGTGCATGTTTTCTCTTATGCTGAACCACTCCCAGAAAAGAGGATGATCTCCAAAACCTCTCACTTTTCAAGCATTCAAGAAGAAAAAAGGCCTCAAGTCCATATTCATTAGCAGCTCTCATCATGAGAAAATGATAGCATGGCCAAGTCAGTACATGGGAAAAAGCTTCTAAAAATGGGCTGCTAAGTCACTTCTCTAGTGAGAGATACTGTATGTACCATCATCTTACAGAGATGAAAAAGAAATAGATGGCAAAAAATATAAAAATGCAGTTTTTGCAATATACTGGCACATAAATGAATTACATTTCAGTATGCTAGAGCATTCTAAGTGCTAGTGGAAAAATATTAAATGGTGTGTTGCTTCTGAGGGCTCAGCCAGTCTGTCCTCTGATGGACTGGCAGCAAATCAGGTCTTGTGACGAAATATCACCACAGTTCCTGCTAAATTGCTGCTGGGATCAAAAGCTGTGCACAAACAGCATGTAATACTTGAAAACTGAAATTAACTCCTTTCGTTAATTAGTTCTTTTTTCTGTCTCGGAAATGATTTCACATAGGGCACTAGAAAAAATGACGGAAATGCTGGTTATAATTTTACGGGTAAGGGCTTGGTTATGCAACACCCAAATATAAACTGAAACATGATACAGTTGAAGATGCATCATATAGTATTCCAGGAGACCATGTCCAGAAATTGCAGGACTGTTTCCATAAGTGACCACATGTATCAGCTGTACCAGGAAGGTTATCAAAGTCTGTGAGTGGAGAAGGTCTGGGAGTGTTTCTGGCAGAGGGTGTTGCCCTCCTGATGTCAGTGGGACGCTCACATGAGATTCAGGGAAAGATCATGCCGTGTAGCATCTAAACTTCTGTTTACTGTTTACGTGAATCCCTGTAGTGACACTAGATACCGCTCAGTGAGAGAATCCCGATGCACTTCATCTTTCTCCTCTGACACTTCTTTTTCTTTCCCCCTGCTTTTGTAGGGTTCCTCTGTTCCCCCGCTTGCATTTTTTAAGCCTACCATTGCTTCCAGTCCCCTCCTGCGCCCCACACGGCCACCTCTGCAGAAGCAAACGCTGCTGCTGCTGCAGGCAGCACTGGCCCTGAAGCATCACAGGCTATCGAGAGTGTACCATACTCTCGTGTATCGTGCTGTATGGAACGCAACACTGGCTGTGCCGTCTGCAGGGGCTGATGCTGCAGGACCACTGAGCAAGGTGGAAGGTGGCGAAGTGCGTCAAGAAGGGAGGAGCTGCTCCTTCTCGTGGGGTCTCTGTTGGGTTCTGCTCTGAAGTATGTTTTCGCGTATCAGTATCAAAAAGTACTGTTAATTTTAAAATATTCAGATACGATTAATGTGGTATATATCCATGAATATTAACTATTAAGGAAGTTAGAAAATTTATGTTATTCCCTTTTAAGATCATTCCTACAGAAAGTTATTACATTCGTAGAAGAGCAACTTCTAATTGGTGTGGTATCTGTTATTTCTGGAGAGCTGTGTATCTTACAACATTTCATTAGGGACTTGGAGTATGTATTTTAATTTTACATGCTGGTTTTCAGAAACATCTCGTGCAAATTTAGCCTTATCTGTGGAATCATAGCCAGTGCTGTCACCATTTATTTGTAAATAGTCACAAGAAGTTAACAAACAGGAAGTTAGCAGAGTTGCATGTACGCAAGGAGGGTTGGTTTGTTCATGAATTGGGGTTTCCAGGTTGATCAGTCTCAGACTGGGTCACTTGGAAAGTGGCTTAGGAGACAGTTACCAAGTTTCTAAGAAGGGTCGAGGTCGGGCTGCCTTCCTTCTGTTCAGGAAGATAGTGTCTTTTCCTCTACTGGACTGTCTAATTTCTTGAAACTTGTACGAATGTGGTATCTTTGACGTACTTAGTGGCCAAGCAAGTTGTGCTAAAACTCACCAGCAGGTTCAGAAATGACTGAGGAAGGAGGGCAGGGAAGGTGGAGAAGCTGAAAGACATGCAGACACCTGGAGGGATGCACACCATCAGAGCCTCATTTCACAAGACTCATTTCCTTAAGAAAATGAGTGAAAAAATATTTAGATTAGTCGAAACCAAAAGACACTGAAGAATTCACTTAAGAAATCACTTAAGGTGATGCATCTTTCCCTGGGTCTGAAGACCCAGCTGGAGCTGTGGGCAGGCCAGGGGAAATGTGCAGGCTGGTGCCCTGTCAGAAAAAGCAAGTTCTGAAAGAAAACGTTAACAGTGCTTTTACATGGAAAAACACTTTTTCTAGACTGGGTGCTAAACAGCTTTTGAACAGTAACAGAACTCACCTTTTTTTTCCTTAAAATGATATTTAGCAAGAACTGCTTACTATCACTTTACTGTATCTTTGCCATTGAAATAACTAGAGATATTTTAAGTGGCAGTTTTCAAAACATCTGCATTTAAATTGTTAATCTATTGTCCTCTAAATGTTTCTGTTGAAAAGGCTTAAGTAAGTAATAATGGTCGTATTTTTACATGAGTAAACCAGGCTTCAGCCTGAAGGGATCCCCACTGGTCACAGGCTTCCTTCAGGTAGCCTCACTGAAATGAAGCAGAAAGGCAGCTCATGCTGCAAGACACCAGTGGGAAGGAGGGATCGTTTTGCACAACTGTCCAGGTATACTCTGCTAAAAATTCTAAAAAACATTTAGAATATATAAAACATTGATTGTATTTTTATCTCATCTACTAAAAACTAAAAATAAAATTTTAAAGAATTTAGAGCTGGCAGTAGCCTAGTACCAAACCCTCTTGCTCTATACCTGAGCCCCGAAGTTTCCTCATTTGCATTGTTCTCCTTAATATGTAGTATCGTTCCTTGGGTTTTGGTTGGGTTTTTTTTTTCCATTTATTACACAAAAGTCAGATTACAAAGTAAAGGAATAGCCTGGACCCTTCCTCAGCTCTGGGGAAAAGAAGTCCTTCAGTATCAAGTATAGATTTCTGTTCTTGGTCTTGCATTGCCCTGATGGTTCTTTTGGTGGTGAAGACTTGAAGCGAAGCGATACGGGCAGCAGGTCCTGCAACCCCGATGCTGGGCAAGGCTGGAAATCCCCAAATGGCTTAAATTAGGGTTAGTGCCACAGTGAGCGTATCCCTTCTCCTGCTACAGGATTGCACACATAGCTCGCGCCGTGGTTGTATGTCATGGTCCTGCTTACTGAGAAGTCTTAGAGCCGGGGAACACGTTACAGTAACGCAGCACATTTCATTATTTAAACATATGGTCAGCTCCTCTTTAGTTTGTCTGAGGAGATGATTTTTTTCCTATTCCTAAAATCATGATTTAGCCCGTGTTAGTTTTATCAGTGCAAACATTTTCTATTACAAGGAATTTGAGCCCTTCCAGGTCAACTAATTTACATGATGAACTGGTTGATAGAGAATATGCATGTTAGAAAGGAAAATATGCCCAAGTTCTGTGTGTTTTGGCTATTTCCACCTGCTTTTGGATATATGTATCACAGAAGTATGCAAGAACGAGATTACTTGCCATGTTTGGAGCTCTGTGAGCACAGAAAAAGCATTAACTTCCAATGCCACAAAGATTCAGATTTACTGAATCTTTAAAATGTGTCTGTGCCAAGTGCTCCCTGCGAGTTTATTGCTGAATTACTCTTTGGCAGCGTTTATTTTCTGCCACGTAACTTCAAACATTGAACATACGGTCTCTATACAATACTTATTAATGGTGTTCATTGCTTTATGGATATGGTGCACGAGGAAGAGGATCTGTCTTAATGAAGGGGGGATACTGGCACGAGGTGCCGCTCCTTCCCCCGGGGCCGCGAGCGTTTGATAGGGAGGGCAGTGGTATACGCATGTATGGGGCATATGTGTGTACAGTGTACGCGCTATACAGCAGAAACTTTGCTGAGTGTATATCATAGCAATCCTGACCTGTGATGTCACTGTTACCTGCTCAGCCAGTGCCATTAGAAATGCTGAATCCATTAACTTTGACAGATTTACGGGGTAAGCATATGTCACTGGTATTATGAGAAGCAGTTACATTCATGGGAAGATTTTATGATTCACTGTATCCACTTATGTAAACCTTAACTTTTACGCCGAGAGCCGCTCAGGAGCATGTTGTCCTGCTGGCAGGGTCAAGGAGCAGAGCTCGGTGGGAGCAGGGGCTGGCGGGCTTGGGGAGTAGGGCTGGCAGGGCCGGGGTGCGGGGCCTGCTGGGGACCACGGGCGGCTTGCACCGGAGAGTGGGACCAGCGGGGTGCGGGGCTGGTGGTCAAGGCTGGGAGGGAACAAGGCCAGCAGAGCTGGGGAACCAGGACCGGCAGGGAGCGGGGCTGGGGCGG